>NW_021628012.1:0-21616 GCF_004785775.1 Grammomys surdaster
TAGCCCGGGCTTAAAATTAAGGTCACGGAAACCCAGGGGTTACTAAAAAAAACCCTAACACAAAAAACAAAAAAAAAAAAAAATTTGTTTGTTTGTTCTTTTTTTTTTTTTAAAGACAGGGTCTCACTATGTAACCCTGGCTGGCCTGGAACTTGTTATGTAGACCAGGCTGGCCTCGCTCAAATTGACAGAGATCCACCTGCCTCTGCCTCCAGAGCTCTGAGATTAAAGGTGTGTGCCACCATGCCTGGAGGTAGTGGTTTGTAACAAGACACTGAAAGTCCAGGCAGAAGTAAAACTAGACAGGCTGGATTACGTCATAGGAACTGCATAGCAAAGAAAGCACTGAATGGAGAGAAGTCATGAGCTGGAGCATGTGTGGAGAGGGAGCACGTATGTACCTGTGTGTGGATATATGTATAGCTCAGAAGACAACGGAATTCAGTGTGCCACGCTTGGCAGCAAGCCCCTTTACCTTCCAAGCCTTGTTGCCAGCCCCTGCGTTCTTTATTATTTGTTGTTGCTGTGTTGTTTTGAGACTGGATCTTGCTAGGCAGCTAGGCAGAACCCCTGCTGAACATCAGATAAAAATAAGCAGTGCAGGGGCTGGAGAGATGGCTCAGCAGTTAAGAGCACTGACTACTCTTCCAGAAGTCCTGAGTTCAATTCCCAGCACCCCCATGGCAACTCACAACTGTCTATAGCTCCTGTTCCGGGAATCCTATACCCTCACACAGACTTAAATGCAGGCAATACACCAATGCACATTTAACAATTAATTAATTAATTAATTAATTAAAAAAAGAAGTGCATCGGGGGAAGGGAACTCTGCAGGTGCCGCAAAATTTAAGGCTCATACCTTAAGAGTTTAAAATTTTTAAGTCATTTTTATAGACAGGCATTTATATACAGTAAGATACACCATCGGGTACCTACAGGGGGTAAGTTTTGGCATAGGTGCACACACCTCTGTAACCAGTAGCCCCAGGAGTGGAGACACAAGACACAGCCTAGGTGATGAGCCCCTGGGCTCTTCATTTGTACTGGAGTATTCTTTTATCAATTTCCTCCACCTTCTTATCTTGACTTCTTTTTAATGACCCACCCATATTAACCCCTGCTCCTCCAGGATTCGTACTGTCATCCTCTTCAGGGCTGAATAGTATTCGTTTTTGGCCTTGTACCTGCCAAGAGATAGTTCTCTTCAAGCATTGCAAGAATATCCATCAGACAGAAAGAAAAACACTGGGCAGGGGCAGAGGTATGGGGTGGTGGAGGACCTGCTTTCAAAGGTCAGGGACCTGAATCTGAGTTCCAAGATAATGGGAGGATACTCTTAGCTTAGCCCAAGGTCATTGTAACCCACAGGCTGGATGGCTGCACTGGACACATGTGGCATTGTTATTTGGACCAAAGCTGGCTCACATTTTTAGAAGCATTTGAAGTTTGTGGTTTTTGTTGATGTTGTTTGTGGGGTGTTGTTGTTGTTTTTTAAATTCCCTCTTCACGGACGTCAACTTCTTAAGCAGTAACAGCCGAACTCTGGAACTGACCCCATCTGAGGTCCCTGTGTGCTCGGCAGCTCTAAATGACTTTCTGGTCTAAGAGAGCAGAAAACTCAGTGGCTGTCGCCATGTCTCCTGGGGAAGCTGTTTGAGCGGCTCTGTCACCTGTCTCTGATGTGATGCTGCCAACTCAGGTGATTTACTATAAAGTCTAAATTTAGAGAAATAATTTGCTTCCCAACCACAGGGTCCATGTCTCAACCACACACCAGCCACGGGTGGCCAGTGGCTGCACACTGGGCAGCATCCATGTGGACTGCGACCATCACCATGGAAGCCTAAGGAAGACTCACTTCCTGTGACTTAGTTTCCCTGATGTTTGGTGTTCTTTATATTCCTCAAGAACCTTCTATTAAGAGTAGATTAATGCACTTGACTCACTAGGCACCAGGTACCCACCATTTGTGACCCCTAAGGATGTTTTATGTCCTACCATGGTTATATCACCAGACACTGGAAGCCGCCTCTCTGTGGGAAGTGGGCTAGCCTCCTGCTTCTCAGCCTCTTCCTCCATCTGGCTAACAAATGACCTTCCGAGCGACAGATGACTCAAGGGCTTGACTGAGCCAGCTGCGAGCTGATCAAAGCTAAGCCAAAGGCCATGGGAATTGCTTTGAAGTAGGACCCACAGAGCCAGAATGGAATCCTCTCGCCATGCAAAAGGTCCCCTGTGCCCTGAGTGAGTCCAGGGGAGCGATGTCAAAGGGTCAATGTGTCAGCAGCTTCCTTCCCCTGTTTGTTTGACTCCCTGGAGTTCTGTCTGCCATGAGGTAAGGCCCTGGGGGACCTTGTGTGCTGGCTGCTGTCAAAAAGGGGTGGTGTTGCTTCCCTGCAGTTTGGGGACATCTGGCTGCCTGCTGAACCCAGTGGCAGGACAAAGACCGAGAGGAGATTGTTGGCACTCTTATTCCGGTGATCTCTGAGAAAGAGGAGCCTTATAATACAGGCTTCTTAGCTGACTATGCTCCCTAGGACAGGCCAGCAGCCACACAGTATAAGAGTCCAAGGATATGGGACATCGGGGTCTTGAGATGGTGAGTATGACATCTTAAAGTCCGTGTACAAGTCATAACTCCCCAGGTCATCCTGTGAGCCCACCCTGGCTCCAGTCCCTATTGCTTCAGGAGCTTGGGTCCACCAAGCCTCAATGCAGTCAGCACGGCACTGGGAATGAACTGGCCATCAGCCACGGAGTGCATGACCAGGGAGAGGATCAGGAAGATTCCCGAGATGGGATCTAGACAGATTCTGTAGTGGATGTCTGGGCTGTTTCTGTTTCTTGCTGGTAGCATCATGACACTAAGTCTTTCTTTACCAACTGGGACTTGTGGGGAAACCAGAATTCTATGGTGGTTCAGCTGAGCGGAACACCCTAGGAAAGGTCTCCAAATGCAACTCACTCCCTATGGTGCCAGGACCAAAGGTCACAGGTGGCTCGCCTCTGCCGGGCCTCTGCCCCTGCTGGCTGGCCACCTTCAATAGGCTTCTCTCCCTCCACCCTGTATCTATCATCAGAGCCTTTTAGAGTGTGTATCAGATGCAAGGGCTGTCACCTTGCATCCTAGCTCTGGAAACTTCCCACTAAACCTACAAATCCATGTCAGGCTGCAGTGGGCTCGGTTAATCGAATATAGAGAGGAAGATGATATCCCCCGCGCCCCCAAAAAGGGGAAAGTGACAGCCATAGGACCACAGAGACTTCTCAAGCTGTCAGCAGTCGGTTTGGTTTTGCTGGATCCACTCCTTTAGAAAGTGCAGGTGTCATTCATCTCAAGGTGAGGACAGCTATCACCCCGGGAGGAGGAACATGGTCTCCAGTATGAGCATAAACTTGCAACGTCAGCTCTCCCCAAGAGTAATTAGCAAGCCTGCAGATACCGCTGTTTTTCTTTCTGGCCCCAGAGTTAATTATCAGAAATGAACCGAAAGCCTGTTCTCCTTTGGGTCTGCTTGCCTTTACAAGCTGTGGGCTCAGGGAACGGTGTCGTCCAGGCCTTGCACACAGACACACACAGTGTGCAGCCCGGATGAATAAAGTCTTTATCCACAGTTCCCAACCCTTTCCCAAAGTGAGGCTTTACGATAGCTTACCAAAGAAAAAGAACATCTATTAATAATAAAATAGCAGAGATGCCAGGTCCGGCGAATGAGTGTGTCTCCAGGCCCACCCTCAGAAGTAACAATACAATGATGGTTCAGCCCTGCGCTTCCTGGTACCCAGGTCCCAAAGGGAAACTCTCCTTTCTCATGTGCAGAATGAAGGACACAAAAATTTCTGTTTATTTCTCATTCCTTGTCCTAAAACACATCTTATGCTGCGTTTTAATAAGGAATTATAGTGACTTTTTGACAACCGTGTGATAGCAAATGTGTATACAAAACTCACTATGTAGCTCAGGCTGGACCCAAGCTCACCTGCCTCTCCCTCTCCCAAGTGCTGGGATTCAAGGCTTGAGCCTCCATGCCTGCCTGATAATTTTCTTTTCTTTTCTTTTCTTTTATTATTTAAGTTATATGTGTATCTGCGTGGATATGTGCATATGAGTGCAGTGCCAATAGTGGCCAGAAGAGGGTGTCGGGTCCACTGGAGCTGGAGTTCCAGGCAGTTGTAAGCTGCCTAAAGGTGGATGCTAGGAACTGAACTTGGGTTTGCTGGGAAGAGCAGCGCTGCTCTTAACCACCAAGCCAGCCCCATTCATTCTTTAAGCCAGTGCCCAGGATGTCCCTTGGCTGGAAAGATCATCTCTGGCCACCTCGCTCCTATGCCATCACCTTTGGTTACATAACCTTGTTTCATAGAAGGTGTCACTCCGCAGTCCCCTTGCTTGGTGTCTGATTCCCCTGCTCAGGAGAACAAGGAATAGATCTTAAGTCTATCGTACAGTGCCTGGGTACCACCACATCAATATCACACACTTTGTGACTGGCTGACTGCAAGTGGCAGAGATCAGCTGTCTCCAGATGGCAGGGATTTAAGCTGTAGCCAAGGACACAAGGACACCATCAACAGTCATGGATGCTGTGTGCTGCGTAGCTACAAAAGGCCCTGTCACATTTCCAGGTCAGTGAGAGGCTGTCTCAAAACCATGGTGCTTGATGCCAGAGGAACACACCTGAGGGTGGGCCCTGGCTTACACACACACACACACACACACACACACACACACACACATTTTTAAAAATGCAGCACAGAACACAGAAACACACCAAATCCCAGCCCCACGCCACTGTGACCTGGCTGGGGTGGCATCTTCTGACCTGGTGCTAAGTCATCCCAGTTCTGCCTACCTCTCTGACCAGTACCAAGAGCATCTTGGTCTAAATGCAGAACCTGGTACTGGTTCCCAAGCCAGCTGGATCCACAGGACTGAAAGCAACTCACATCCTCGTTGTGGTTCTAGTGTCCCCACCTCCTGGGACAGTCGCCTCCTTCCTTGCCAGCCCTGACAGGCCTCCTCTTGGGCCCCAGGAAACAACCTAACATAAAGTGTTAAGGATGGCATCCCCTTCCCTCAGCCCCTCAACAACACAGGCATCTGTAGAAGAGCTACCTAGAACTGAGTCTGCTGGGGTCTTACCTCCGGGCCACAGGGGAAAGTATTTACAGTCCATAAAAGCGCCCGGAGACATCCCATTACCTGTGTTATTCTTGGACTGAGGTTCCGTTTCAAAGTCAATTAAGCCGCAGGGGAGGTGTATCTTTCTGTGGGTGGGGGGCATGCAGCAGCACAGGGCTGGGGACCCTCAGGATGTATAAGTTCCATCTCACCTTGTCCTGCCTAGCTGTGGGGGAGCCACAGTGTATGGCTGTCTTCTGTCTGAGCTCCCACTCAGAGGATGGATGGAGGTGACCAGGTGACAAAGTCAAGAAATAACATTCCAGCCAAGAATGCATGGGCCAAGACCCCATGGCCAGAGCTGGCAGGGAAGAGGGCCACGGTGGCTGGCATGAAGGTGACAGGTGTAGGGAGGTAGACGAGGTCCCAGCCTCATCAGGCTCAGTGTCCTCAAAGGAGAATTCTGCCTTATCCCATAGCCAATCTGAATCCACGGACAATGGCCAGTAAGGCCAGAGCTTGGGCTGGAGGGTGTGGGGTTAAAGATGTCTTACGCAACCCTCTGTCTGTATACCTGCAAAATTTACTATTCAAATGACAAATGAAACCCACACTGTATGACAGACACATCAGTGCAAAGGAAAAAAAAAGAATCTAGAATGATGTCTCTCTTCCACTGAAAGAAAAAAAGTGTGTGTGTGTGTGTGTGTGTGTGTGTGTGTGCATATGTCAAGGCCAGACACTGATGCTCGGCGTCTTCCTCAATCACACGACACCTTAATTTTTGAGGTCTGGTCTCTCACTGGACTTGAAGCTCACAGATTTGACTAGACTAGCTGCCCCCCCCCCTTGGGTTCTTCCTGCCTCTGCCTCTCCAGCAACGGGGAGGCTGGCATGCACATACAAAAATATTCTGTCTCCCTCTGGAAAGGTTGTACCAGGAAGTCCGAGAGAGGCTACAGGATGCCAGGCCAGCCATGGAAGGTGGTTGTCTTTCCGGAGTGGGCTCAGGTTGGGCCACCTCATTCTTTGAACACTTTGCCTGTGGCAGTGATCCCAGGCTGCTGCCGCCACCCTGACCCAGGCAGAGTCAAGGGTCAAGAAAGCCTGCAGTGACAAGCCAGGCTCTGAGCTGATTGGAAGCTGTGGCCCGCAGTGCAATTTCACATTCTTACCCGGGTGACAGGGTGCAAGGGGACACTCAAGCAGAGCTGGGGGCCCAAGTTTGTTTGCTTTCATGTTAATGAGGTGGATCGCAACTCGCTCTTCTCATTTTGCAATGGGGGCTTCCTCAACCTCCCTGGGCTGCCGTGATGACTCTGGATTGCAGTTCCCTGAGCTTGGACCATTTGGTTCCCAGCCCCTAGGGGTCATCATGTCCCTTTCATCTCAGATGACCTCAGAGGGCATCTGAGAGAAGCAGACTGTGGGCAGGGTCTCCCTGACCTTTCTTCAGAGCCCTCAGCTAGGGTACACTCTACAATATCCCCATTCAACACCTTTTTCTTTCCTGTTTTTTTTGTTTGTTTGTTTGTTTGGTTGTTTGGTTGGTTGGTTGGTTGGTTGGTTTTGTCTTTAGAAACAGGGCTTCTCCACATAGCCCTGGCTGTCCTGAAACTCTCTATAGATCAGGGAAATCTGCCTGCCTCTGCCTCCCTAGGGCTGGGATTAAAGGTGTGCACCACCACCACCTGGCTTTCATCTCTCTTTTCTTGTCTTTCTGTTTTCTATGACCAAAGGCCACAATCCACAAGTACCACCACTGCCAAGAGTTGGAGCACAGGTTACCTCCGCCCACTCATTAGAATACTGCCTCCTCTAGCATCTCCTACCCTTGAGCCCTTGCAGGCAGCCTTCTTCATTCAGCTCATCACGTGTGGCGTGATGTCATGTGTGTCCTTGTGTGTGTCACAGGTTCACTCCTGGGCCCTGCTGATCAGTCTTCCATGGAAGGACTTGCTGCTGTCTGCTTGTCCACTCACCAGTTGATGGACAGTTGGGCTGGTTATAAAAAAATGGCATAATGCCATCAATCATGGCCTGCAGGTATTTGCACAGAGTTCCCTTCCATGGCTTCTGCCTGCCACTCACAGAGTCATTGTTACACTTCTGTTTAATCAGAGGTTCCAGCCTGGCTGTTTCTCAATGTTCTTCCCTCTGGCAATCCCATAAGTCATGTTTGAGAGATCTAGTTGCTCTGAATCCTTGCAGCACTTGATGTTGTCCTTTTTTTTTTTTTTTAAATAGTCTTTAAATGGGGAGTTAGGGTCTGTGTTAGGCTCTTGTCTCACTGCTACAACTAAACAGCTGAAAAAGGCAACTGAAGAAGGAAGGGTTTGTTTGGCTCACAGTTCCAAGAAACACTGTCATCATTTCGGAGAAGGCATGGCAGCAGGAGCATGAGGCAGCTGGTCACACAGCATCCACAGTCAGGAAGCAGAGAGAGATGGACACTGGTGTTCAGCTCACTGTCTCCTTTGTATTCAGTCCAGGACCCCAGCCCATGGGATGGGACCACCCACATTCAGGGTGCATCTTCCCTCTTGAGTTAACACAGTCTAGAAACACTCTCACAGATGTGCTCAGAGGTCTGTTTCCATGGGGATTCTAGATCCCACCAAGTTGGCAATCTCTGTGTATATATGTGTATATGCAAGTACGTGTGCATGCATGTACACATGTGTGTATACAGCCCCATGGTCTCTCTGACAACACAGACTTCTCCCATCATGACAAGGCTCATTCTCAATTGTTCCTTTTTCTTGTTTTTATTTTATATACACGAGTGTTTTGCCTGTGTGTATGTATGTGCACTGCGTACATGCAATACCCACAGAGGCCAGAAGAGGGCATTGACACCTCCAGCAGTGGAATTGCAGATGGTTGTGAGCCACTATACGGGTGCTGAGAATCAAACCTGGGTCTTCTGGAAGAGCAGCCACTTCTCTTACTCACTGAGCCGTCTCTCTAGCCCCTCAGTCATTTGTTGACATTCTTCATTTTCACTTCTTGTGGTCCTGCCTGAACCCTGGTTCTTCCAGCGAGAACATAAAGTGCCACAGAAAAATGAGCTCATCAGCCAAGCACATCCAGGCAAGCAGGGTGTTGGCAGCTGGTACGGCCTCTGCACTTCACCCTGCACCTTGGCTCTGGCACTGGGAGAGAGAGGTACCACCATCTCACATGTGCAGGGCACCATGTGATGCACCAGTGACCCTGTGTATGTATTATGTTGACTTAGTGTTATCAGAAGTAGGTCATGAGATGAGGAGGAATAGGAAAAGCAACAGCTTGATACACCCCAGGAACATGGGAAGAGGACAGGACAGACAGACAGCCGTGGAGGCAGCAGTAATCAACAGGCCCATGAGCTGTGACCCAGCCCATGAGCTGTGGCCCTCAGCCATGTGCAGGGCTGCTCCTGGGAGGTAGACGGAAGCCCTCTCCCGCTGTGAGCAGAATATCAGTCTCCATATACAGGGGACATAATCTATCCAAGATGCCTCCTGCCCCAGGAGGTACAGACTTGGGGGTTATTTTGCAGCATCCATACAGCTTTGGTGAGACACAGATCTGTAGGTTTTCATGGGACACTGTAGGGCTGTAGCTTGCACATGGGCGTGGGTCTCATTGGGCTGAGTTGTGGTTCCCACATGTCTGTCACGGCTCAGGGAGGCAGAAGCGTGAGTTCATTTGACTGAGTTCACTCCACATGGCATCAGGCAGACGCTGGGCTATGTGAAGCCACCAAACTCTGCCTGGGCGTGGGGAGATCTCAGGCTGAAGTCCCATGGGGGCAGAGCTCCTGAGTGGGGGTCTCTGGGCCAAAGCAGCTGACCAGGAGACCAGTGGTCTCCTGAGTGGGGGGGTCTCTGTCCCAGCGGCGTCTGGGAGCCATGGAAGAACTGAGACAGAGGGCATACGGGCTGGACTGGCCCACAGCCAAGAGGGACAACTCTGGAGGTGCCACATGGGTGAGACTGTTGGTTACAGCACTTGCTTGGCAGCTAGCTTGCTTGAGTTGGTGGCCTTCGTGGTGGGAATGTAGAGAAGTCTTCTAGCATCGGGTCAGTAGTCAAAGGCCTTCTCCTTGGTTCCCTACAGCGGGGCCCCAAAGACACGAGTAAGTCCATGGTTTTAAAAGGTTTATTGTCATGGTGGAAAGTGGACGAAGCTGTACCCCCCTATCCCCAGGGTTGGCCTTTGGTTAAATACCGTTCGTAAGGAGGAGGGTCTGGGAAGGAATGCTTAATTGGCTACGCCCTCTGGCCTTTAGATATCTCATTAATATGGAGATCTCTTGAGGCTGAGGCCTGTAGTCATACCCTCTACCTGTGCTAGGTGACACAAACCTCTCTTTGGAAGGGGCTATAGGGGCATTGCCCTACGTGACTGAAAGGTGTAGATTAATGGAGGTCTTCGGCCATGTGTCAGGAGCCTGGAGTCTGGGAGCGTGGTGAAATGCATGCCGTCCCTTGCAGGAATACTGTTGGGTCTCTGGCCATCTCTAGCCAGTGCTCCACCAGAAACCAAGCTATCCTTTCACCGTCCCACAGGACACACTGGCACTTTCAATTCACCCACCTTGTTTGGACTCCATCCTGGTTTATGGTGTCCAATGTGGTGAGTGGGCCTGGGCTGGACCCTGGCTGCTCATAGGATCTTGGTCCTCCTTCTTCAACTTTCTGGCCTCCATTGTCCTTGTGAAGCACAGACAGGTAGAGGACACAGTCATAAAGGTAGCACTGCCATTAAGCAGGACAGCGTTCAATGTGTCACATGAACCTTTCATAATGGCTCAGGTGACAGATAGGTGGCACCCACCATCCTCCCTGGGAGGCCCCCAGCAGGGTTTCATTCACCCACAGTTTGGGATTAGGTATTTTCTGGGGTCCTCAGCCTGGTATGGTTCTTAGAGTTTGGGATGCTGCCCTTCCCAGGGAACAGGGAAGGGTCCTCATGAGTGGGACTGGTAGGAGCAAAGCCCAATGGCTCAGTCACTTGCTTGGGAGGCTGAGGCAGGAGAGTTACAAGTTTAAGGCCAGCCTGGGCTACAGAGTGAGACTCTGTCACAAAATAAGAAGGAAAAGAGGGTCAGGGGTTGATGTGTGGATGAGACCCTAGGTTCCATAGTAGGACTTCAGAAGAACAATAGTTAATGTTGTGTGATATCCACCAGAGAAGACTGTATGGACACGCTTATGCTCATAGAAAGTCCTCATTGACTACACTGGGTGTTTGGGAATCCCAGTGCAGGGCCTGGCTCCAGGCCTCTTTCAAGATGAGCTTTTAAGCACAAAAACCACATCCTGGGTTGACATACCTCAGTTAACTAGAATGGTTAGCCTGAAGCACAACCACAGAACCTAAAAAGCAAAGTTAGTATGGTCAGGGACTTTCCTAGAACTACGGACATTGACAGATTAGACCTTTGTTCTGGTTTGGTAGGTGTGGAGGCCTCCATGCTGGGTTTCAAGGCCTGATAGCACTTCCATCATGGCGTCAGCTGGACTAAGGTCTGGGGGCCTGTTGGAGTTTTACTGATATTGGGTCACCTGGAGAAACAGGAGGCCTGAAGCCCATCAGTGGCACCAGCTCCCACATTCCTAAATTTTCTCAAAAACTTTTTAGCATTTAACAACCTCGTTTTTTATCAAATTCCCTATGGTGTTCTTGTCACCCAGGCCCCGACCATACTAACTTTGCTTTTTAGGTTCTGTGGTTGTACTTCAAGCTAACCATTTTCCTTCCACACCTCTCTTTCCTGGATTCTTTTTATCTTTGTTACAATGGCTTGAAGATACTGTGTAAACTAACACCCTGCCTTGAGCTGGCAACTTACTATCCAGAGCTAAATGATGTGTGTTTGTCAATAAATCTTTATTGATACATAACAATGCTCACTGCTTCAAGGACGAGCCACAGTGTGTTCCCCCACCCTGCACAGATCAAGCATGCTGAGCCATGGCTAGGTGTGCAGTGAGAGGTGCTAATGATAAAAGTGGGGTGTTCACAGTCAAAGCTTTGGAAATCTGGAGACCCTACCTAGGTCCCAGTGGGTGTGGCTCACAGACCACAGGATACCCTTCCCCATCTTCAGCTTGCTTCCCTTCCCTTCCTGCCCCTTCCATTGGAGCAAAGGATGGAAGGCAGGGCCTTGCACAGTAGGCACAGGTCCTTTCCTGGAGCTCCACCCCCTAGCCCTATCACAGGTATGGCGGTCACTCGTCACAGATGATCTTGGAGCCCTTGAGCTGCAGCCACATTGAGATGGGCCACACCTGTTGAAGACACACTGATTTTAATGGGTTCCTATGAAAAATGAATGCATATATATTATATATTAAATATATATTAAATTATAGATTAAATTATAATAGCAAATGACTAGACTGAATAAAACCTATGATTACAGGTGATCCCACTTGTTTCTTTTCCCCGCCATCATTGCTATGGCTACTAGAAAAAAAAAATCCCACCTGCATATGTCACCCCATCTGTGGCTCAAACCCTGTGTCTACCACCAACTCAATGACACCAGATGACACCAGAGCATCCATTTTCAGTCCTGCCGGTGGACAGCAGGTGAGATCAGCCACCAAGTCTCATGACTTCTGGGAGGCTCTTCAAAGAGAATGACATGAAATCCTTCCTGGGTTTGGGTTGGGACTCCGTTGAACAGCGCAGAGCCATGGCACCTAACACATGGTGGGTAAACAAATGAGATATCACTACTACCTCTGCGCCCTACAGTGCCCCCCACACTGAATCCTCTTCCTTTCCTGTCTTTTAAGGTCCATCTCCTGTCACCCTCTCCTCTTCAGTGTCTCTGTAAATACCTCCAGGGGTTCCCCGGGTGGCCCTGGTTCTGAGCATGGACCATCTCTCCTGTGCTCCAGTCACCCTGCCAGTGACCTGTGTGCCCTCACCTCTACTCCAGCCATTGCTCTTCTCGGGGTGAGGGGGGATCACTGGAGAAACCCGTCTTCCCACACCCCGGATCCCCTTCCAGTGTCTCCACTATTCCTTCACTGGCACTGTCTTAGCCTCTTTCAGACGAAAAGTGAACCAAGCCTTGCGGAGCCCCTTTGAGTCCCTTTGAAACTGTATAAAGGGAACTCTAAAACAGTCAAATTATCTCTAGGTATGACCATTGTCCTGGGAATCCCATGTATCAGAGGGAGCCAGCCAATCCCCATCTGGCTGGGATCTGCCCCTGCTACCCAAGGCTAGAGGTGCCCATGAGGGACAGACCTCCTTCATGTCCTCCACACCTGGCCACCAGAGAGCAGAAATGTCAGGGCTGCCAGCTCCTATCGTTTTTTTTTTTTTTTTTTTTTTTTTTTTGCAGGGCACGTGCTGAGCCATAAACAGCTCTCCGGGACCCAAATTAAAAGGTCTTTTAGTGGGAGAACAGACACAAACAAATGCCAGGCTCCCACTGAAATGAGCAAATAGAGCAGTTCCAATATCTACCGTCCGCTCATTCAGGACTGTGAGCCAAGCCTACTGGCGTGTGCTCATGAAAGAGGAAGAAAGGTCCCCAGCCAGATCAGCGTGTCCAGTCTCTAGGTCCAAGGTCCTGGACCCCCTAAAAGGAGGGTAAACACCCCACCTCCCAGGTAAGAAATGCAGCAGAAGGAGAGAGAAAAAGAGAGAGAGAGAGAGAGAGAGAGAGAGAGAGAGAGAGAGAGAGAGAGTCAAGGAAGTACATCCCCTGCTGGACCGGACACTCACGTAGGACCCAAAACAAGTTAGCATTCTGGCTTTTTCTCTGTTCACTGCCAAAAGGACCTGGTTCTTAGATCTATGCACAGTGGCCTGATGATGGTAGGTGTCATCAAAGCCTAAAGCCCAGACAGATGTCCCATCCCTAGGGACTCTGTGACAAATGGCAGCTGTGTGGCTGTACTGTGTAGCTAATTGTGTCTGCATCTTTGTTTCTGTAACACTGAGTCCAGACAATGTCCTGTGTCTCCCTCACCAACCACGGGAGCCACCCAGCTGCATGCTCGAGTAAAGCAGGGCTCAGACCAATGGATCACCAAGAACGACAGAGACACGGAAGATAAAGGGCTGTCACCACATCCTATCATACTGGCCACAGCAGGTCACAAGGACAAGCCCATCCCCAGGATGGCAAAGGAAGCTGCCAGTGTCATTGAGAGCAGGACAGAGCAGCAACCAAGGAGCAGGTGACACGGGCCTATTCTTAGGTGTTCTTGGCAGGCCAGAGACTTAAACACTGCCCTCCTGTTTAAGGCTGTGGGTGAGCTGAGCTGCTAACACCAGGGTAGGCAAGGACAAGGGACACTGACCCATTACTGTGTGGGACAGACTGAAACTATTGTGTGCCTCTGGGTCAGGAAACAGAAACAGAAGGCTGGAGAGACAGGCTAAGAGCATGTACTTTGCTTCCTGAGGACTCAAGTTTGTTTCCAGCATGCACAAACACATGTAACTGGTCTTTGCTGTCACCTGCACTTAGTACACATACCGACACACAGATCCATAATTAATTATAAAATAAAATAATTCTAGTTTAGTTTTTTTTTTCAAGTCAGGGTTTCACTGTGTAGTCCTGGTTGTCCTGGAACTCACTCTGGAGACCAGGCTGGCCCCAAACTCACAGAGATCAGCCTGTCTCTGCCTCCCAAATGCTGGGATTAAAGGTGTACACCATCAGGCCTGGCTGAAATAAATCCTAAGAAAGTTTTTTAGTTAAAATACATTTTAAGAAAGGAATTTGCTACAGAAGCAATGAATTCTGAATACTGAGGACAAGAGAGGTTAAAAACAAAACAAAAAAATCCTCCTCAGAAGGCTGGGATGCAAGTCAGGAGTAGATCATCCATCTAGTGTATATGAAGCCCAGGTACAATGCTGGCAAAGAGAAAGGAGAAGTGGGCTTGGACAGATGGCTCAGTGGTTAAGAACACTGTCTGTTCTTGCAGAGGACCAGGGTTCAGTTCCTAGCATCCACATTAGGCAAATCACAACCACCTGTAACTCCAGATCCAGGGCATCTGTCATCCTTTTCTGGGCTCTATAGGACCAAGGGCTTATACACACATACTGTAGCCCTGGCTGTCTTAGAACTCACTCTGTAAACCAGGTTGACCTTGAACTCGGAGATGAGCCTGCCTCTGCCCACCAAATCCTGGAATTGAAGATCTGCCACTACTGCCTGGTTAACCCATAATTTTTTTAAAAAATTAAATACAACTAACAGTCTATGTAACCCCTACCCTCCAGAAGTCTCCGTCCTTACAAGTTGGCAAGGCCTTTGTCCCAAGCCCCAGCTTGCTTCACCAATCAAAACGTCATGATGCCAGCCAGCACTGCTGGGCCCTGTGCCACTGATCTGGGCTCACTTCAGCTGCCTCAGGGTTGGCCCCTAAGGATAATCTCAGGGGTTCTGTGACTCACACAGGCGATGGCCTGCCAGAGAAGGGCTTGGAAGGATCCGTAAGTCCCCACTCAACACCACCACCAACTGCAGATCCAGGAAAAGTGTGAAACACAGTAAAGAGGATGCAGAAACCCTGGCTCCAGAATCTCAAGGGTCAATGGCTCAACCTCATCTTGGGCCTGGCTGCCTTGGATCACTGTACAAACCTGAGGGAGGTGGAGGTTCGAAACTGTTTTCTCCAAGTTTCATTTTCTCTGCTTCAATTTAGCCTTGTGTATACTGTGGTCAACAGAGGCAGCATGATGGGACAGGAGTACAGGTGTATGCCCTTCACGTGTGTGTGTGTGTGTTCATGTTTCTGGGTGTGTTTACATGTATCTTATAAGGGAGGGGACTTTGGATGCAGTTCAGCACAGCTTAGTTGTGACAATGAGTGGCTTGGCATCTATGATCGCCTGTGTTCAGCATTGTGTAACTGCAGAAAACACTGGCTCTCAGTTGTTCTAGAAGGCAGAGGGTGTTGGGTGACGTTGTGTGGCATCTGACATAGACTTGAGGGTCTATTAGGAACCTTAGACTATGACCCAGTGGGACCCTGCATGGGGTGGACCCCAAGTGTAGTTTCCTGTCTCCTTCGTCTGCCCTTCCTGTTGGTAACAGGATCTTGCCGACGAAGCTGAGATCCTACAGGAGCAGGCATGAGCCTAACAGTACCATACGGTCAGACAGCAGTGGGCATCACTAGCCTGGTGTTCTATGTCATAAGCCACTAAGATGTTGGCAAGAAGCCAGGCTAATGTACCCCATACCCGCCTCAAAGCTCAACCCTGTCCCCGTTGTCACTTCAGCCTCACTCACAACTGTCAACACCTGGGCCGGGCAGTGTGACATGTGACAGCCAGAAGTGCTGTCGTTGGCAAGTGGGGCCATGCCCCACAGCTGTAGGAGGCCAACACAAACCACGACTGGCTTCCATCAAGGACAAGATCTCTCTCTCTCTCTGAACCTGAAACCCACTGATTTGGCTAAGCTGGCTGGCCAGTGAGCCTGTCTCAGTCCCTGGACACAGCGACTACAGGAAGCTATCACCACACCAGTGTGTGTGTGTGTGTGTGTGTGTGTGTGTGTGTACATGCTCCGGGGATCGGGTCTTCCTGCTGGCATGGCAACTCAAGCCACATCCCCAGCATGCTTTGCTTTATGTAAATTTGCTGGGCATATGCAAAGTAATAAACAAAGGAGCAAGCATATTCTCACTTTGTCCCTGGCTGCAGCTCCCTCCTGCTTTCCAAAGAGTTTCCTTTCCAGGTTGATGCTGTGTGCCCCCCTACCACAGGCTCATTCTCTCTCATCATCCGTCATTTCCTCCCCGAGCATCTCTTCTGCCTTCACCAGGCTGGCAGCTGCCAAGAGCACTCCTGATGTCTGAGGAGAGGAGACGGGAGTGGGATGTCTCACCGTCTACCCTGCTATTTAGAAACTTCAGGACCACAGGACGAGCATTGGATCCTGAGTGTCCCCAGCTGTACAATCCCAAGGAAAGATGAAGTGGAAACTTTAGGTTTCTTTGGAAGATCGGTTGGATGGTGTTTTGCTGGGGCAAACACGTGAAGGAACGTTTCCTTAAAGTGGACACAGGTGTGAAAGGCTAAGGCCGACTGATGTAGGAATGTTTGGCTGAAGCAGACACAGGAGGAGAGGATGTTCTGCTAAAGCAAGCATGTGAAAGGACACGTGACGAAGGATTCTTGACTAACACGCACATGTGTTGGTCTGCCTTACATTGTGTAGTTGAGCTGCATTTGTCAGGACTCCATAGGTAGAAACGAACCAAAAAACTTCTGGTGGTGTGCTGCTGCTTCTTGCCGTTTCCGAGGACTTGGGCCAATTGGCAGAGTGATGTCAGCTGAGACAGATGCACGTGCTGAGGCCAGACCCATGGAGGACACGTGATGTTTGGAGGACCCGACAGACTGTGATGGAGGCTGAGCTAGGCTTGCTTGTAGAGCTAACTGTGCAACACTTGTGGGTCTTTCATCTTCGCTGATCTCCAGTTCCCTGAGAGAGGCACAGCTGATAACTCCTGGCATCTCTCCTGGTCCCTCCGGCTGACCTGTGGCGAGGCTGAGGCCAGGCTGTCTCTGCTAGGTAGTGCCACCGCTGCTGATTCATGTTTGCTATCAAGACTCTTCTGACCTGGACTGCTAATGTATCCGTGAGGTGTTTGCGAGTGGATCGAGCTGCTGACCTGTGAACTGAACTGCCGATTTCCTGACAACACAGATGCGAGTCGCTCCGAAGAACCTTTCTAAACAGGTCCACTTCCCCCGTATCCTTTCTTTTTGGTGTACCTCTGGTGGGTGGTGGGCTACAACAGAGGTCAAACCGTTTAAGAACCATCATTAAAAACAGGTTTTGAAAAAATTAAGGTTACAGAAAGCCATCCTCAGACTGTGACTCTCGAGGGTAGGATTGGGGGTGGATGTTGAGCAGGCTGGAGCCCCAGCAGCCTGGGCTACTGTATGGGATTGAAAATGGTGGGCTAGCATGTTGGTATTGGCTAGAAGAAGAGGCTCGTTGACAAGGGAGATTTTCGCATGGAGAGTGAACCCCGAATTCTAGATAAAAGCAACTTGGGACCCCAGAATTACTAATGTTCTTTCTGGTGGATGGTGTTTTCTTTTGTTATGACTCGTCAGTATTCATGCATTTTTTTGATGTTCCTTTTTTCTCTTTTTCTGTCTTTTTTTTTTTTTTTTGGTCTGAAACTGGGTCTCATTACATAGCCTTACATAGACTTAAACTTGCAGTCATCCTCCTGCCTCTGCCTCCCCACTGTTGAGAAGACAAGTGTGTGTTACCATGCCAGGCTGGTTGAAATTATTATTAAAATCAAATTTAATGAACAAACAAAAACGTAGCAAAAGATAGCATTTAAGGTAGGAAAGGGGTCCGGTTTCTTCTCTGTCTCTGTTTATCCTCACGCCCGTGACTTTGTGGCCCCTCTCACATCTTGGCCCTATTAGCCCTGAATTCAGTCAGATATTCATAAAATATTAAGTGACAGATACCGCATAGGGGAATGAGACAGCTCAGCCCAGCTAACAAATCCCACCAAAATACACTTATTTACAAGGGAAAATGTGGCCGGGCAGTGGTGGCGCACGCCTTCAATCCCAGCACTTGGGAGGTAGAGACAGGCGGATTTCTGAGTTCAAGACCAGCCTGGTCTACAGAGTGAGTTCCAGGACAGCCAGGGCTATACAGAGAAACCCTGTCTCGCTTGAAAAAAAAAAAAAAAAAGAAAGAAAATGTGTTGGGTGCCCTTGGTCCTGAGCCCACACGGAAGAGAGATTGCTTAGCTAGCCAACGATTTTCATACTCACAGAGGCCTTGAGGATGAAGAGACAGGCAAGCAGGGTACAAGTCACTGGGGCTCTGCCCAGACTTCATCCTCTGGTCAGTTCCTCCCAAGGGCTCCATGGAAGGCTGGCTTTTAGAGCAAGAGAACCAGGCCATCGACTTAGCAGCTGGGACTGGGAGAGAAGGAACTGGTCCGTTAGAGCACCATCGAGATCGAGGTGATTTGAAGCGCCTTACAATAGCCCCTCTCAGGAAGCTTCTGGAAGGCTCCCAAGTGCAGAAGAGAAACCCTGCTATTGCAGAGTATCTGGAGGGTTGGCAGAGAGGGTGGCCGCTTGGATGAGTGGACTTAGTTATAACCTGCTTTTGTCATAGACTTGGGGGCTCTACCAGGCCACTGGTAATGTCCTGGGCCCTACTTGTCACTGGTCCAGTCACTGTTGCTATTTTATTTTACATCATTGGGAACACAAACTGAAGGTCTTTTTGGAAAGCCATCCCTGGAGAACAAACACAGGAGCTGCTGGTGTGTGTGCATGGGGGAGGGGCTCATCAGCCCCTCATTATACCTGCAGCCTCCAAGCGGGGGTTCCCCTTAAGGAGCAAGGTGTGGCTTCCTGCTGAGGAGCTCAGAACCTAGAGTCCCAGACCTTGCATGGAGGGACAATCTATGCTCATTTTGATTGCTCTCAATGGCCTCTCTTCTGCTAACAGCGAAGGCCACAGACCACAGCAGTCAGTGGCACTGGAGTTTATACCCAGCGAGGATCAGAGCAGAGTGCGCTGCCTCCATATTAGAAATGCCGCTGCTTACAAATAGCACTGATTCTTGTCAGTACCTCAGAGTATCATAAAGGCCTTCCTATTCCCCAGTCTCCATGAAGAGAACACCCAGGTTTCCTGCCCATCCAATATTGCATATAGAAGAGCCTCCTTTTAAATGGAATCTTTTAAAAGATTCATTTGCTTGGGGGATGGAGAGGGGAAGCTTGAGAGATGGCTCAGCAGTTAAGATCATTGACTGCTCTTCCAGAGGTCCCGGGATTCCATTGCCAGCACCCACACGGCAGCTCACAGCTGTCTGTAACTCCAAGATCAGACACCCTTACAGAGATACACATGCAGGCAAAACATCAATGCGCATTGTGTGTGCAGTACCTGAGGAGGCCAGACGGGGGCATCAGAGTCCCTGGCACTAATGTCACAGGTAGTTGTGAGCCGCTGCATGAGTACTGGAAACCAAACTGTGTCCCCCATAGGATTAATCTCCGATCCATCTCTCCAGCCCTGAAACACATTCTTAAGAGAGTTCTTTGGCCTTCATCCAACCCCTCAAAGAGATTTGGGACAATAAAAGGGACATTTTACTGTTCCTGGAGGCCCTGTAGGGAGCTCGTGATAACCTGCTTTGTAGCTGGAATGTGAAATGTCCCAGCAGGCTCACATGTTTGAATACTTGGTTCACGGCTTGTTCTAGAAGGTTTCGGGATCTTAAGACATGGGCCTAGGCCAGGCGGTGGTGGTGCACACCTTTAATCTCAGCACTTGGGAGGCAGAGGCAGGTGGATTTCTGAGTTCGAGGCCAGCCTGGTCTACAGAGTGAGTTCCAGGACAGCCAGGACTACACAGAGAAACCCTGTCTCGAAAAACCAAACCAAACCAACCAAACAAACAAACAAAAAAGACAGGGGCCTAGAAGGGAGAAGTAGGTCAGCAGGGGTTGGCCTGGAGATTGGGCAGCCTGCTTCCTGCTGGCTCTCTGCATCCTGTCTGTGGAAGCTGTGTGACCAGCTAACTCCTGGTCCTCACACCCACTCAGACTGGGAGCCAAAAACAGCAAAGCAAAGCAAAACAAAACAAAACAAAACACAACACCCAAAACCCTTCTCCTTTAGTCTTTGTTTGTTTGTTTGTTTGTTTTGTTTTTAATCACTGCATTAAACAAAGTAACTCACATGACCCCCTTATCCACTGATATACATTCCTGGTTCCCTCCCTGCCCCCCAGTGATACCTCAAACTGCACAGGGTGAGTGTGGTGTCCTTTCACCTTTTCTAACTTCTCTAGAACTACTGAATGGCCGACCTTGCATGAGAATACTCCAAGCCCAGGAGCCACACACAGTCTAGGAAGAAGAGGAAAAAGTGGCCGATCAACAAGTCAAGGAAGCACCCAGAGGAGCCTGGAGAGGGAAGGCATGAATGGGGATAAGGAGCTGGGAGATGGCTCAGCCAGCAAGTGCTCGCCTCCTAAGGATCTGAGTTCAAATCCCCGTAAAGCTGGATACAACGGTATCTGTAATCCTAGCATTTCTCTGTCAAGATGGGGTGGAGACCAGTGACTATCTCAGAAACAAAACTAAACAAAACAAAAAGTAACCCTGTAACAGTCGACACAGGCAAGGGGGTGAGGAGCCTGGCCTCTGGGTCTCGGACCACACAGACTGCTGGAGCCTAGAGTGGCCAGCCAGGGGAAGGTTAATTTCCACTGAGCTTCCCTCTTGCAGGGCTGGAAATCTCAGGGTTCACCCCAGCATAGAAAGTGTGTGCTCAGTAGCCCTCCCCGCCCCCACCCAACCTGCAGCCTGCAGAGAGGAAAGATGATCAGATGCTGGGGTGTGAGCCTTCAACCAACACCTTTGGCTTTAAAACCCAGCTCACGATTTCCCGACTCAGGCACAGGCTCACTGAAAGAGGGGATATGGACTGTACTGTCCTGACCTGGCCTTCTGTGCAATGCAAAATTTACGCAGCTGTGTGTGAGCGGCTGTGTGTGTGTGTGTGTGTGTGTGTGTGTTTGCGTGCACGAATGTGTGAGTGTACCTGGAGATGGAATGTGTGTTGACGGTGCTAACAGGCGGCTCTAGGCATCTGGAAGGTGTCAGGTTTAATGCCCAGAGCTGCTGGCCAGTCGTCAGCTTGTGTGGATTCTGTCTGCAGCTGAGCAAACTACACTGCCCGGGCCCAAGGCCATGTCGGGGGCCCTTCAAGATACTGGTTGCTTTGTGAACCTCCCCTAAGGCCCTGGTCCCAAGGGTCTGGCCTGGCAAGGACAGGTCTGAGGCTGTTTTCATTTCTGCCCATAAGGGAAACAGCCCCACGGAAGGTCACAGGTAGTGGAATGATCTGTGGGCCATGCCCACTCTTCTCCCAGGGCACCCCACCTTGTACCCACCCTTCAGGGTCCTTCCTGAAGGGCTCTGTTACTCCACTATGGCCATCCCTCAGCTTGTCTTCAGGACTGATAGGAACACAGTGTGTATGTAGGAACTTGGGTACATTTGTACCCTGCAGGTGAAGGTGGGTTTAGGTGGATGGTTGACCAGCCTTCTAAAAAGCAGACAGGCTAGGGCTGGGATGTGATTCCAGGAGCTGAGAAAGAAGCAGAGAACAGAAGGGAGTAGGTGGGATTGGCTCTTGATGCTCCACCTTGTACAGATGCCACACCAGATGAAGGAAGATGAAGGGGACCACATCTGTCTATCCACTTATTTATCCATCTGTCCATCCATCTGTCTATCTATCTACTCTCCTGTCTGTCCATCCATCTATCCATCTGACAGTCTACTTTCCATCTACTCATCCACCCATCCATCCATCCACCCATCCACCCATCCATCCATCCACCCATCGATCCATCCACCCATCCACCCATCCATCCACCCATCCATCCACCCATCCACCCATCTACCCATCCATCCATCCACCCATCCACCCATC
>NW_021628013.1:0-36846 GCF_004785775.1 Grammomys surdaster
AGCCCCCAGGGTCTGTTATCTCCACCGCTGGGTTTAAACCATGCATCACCACACCCATTTCCTTACATGGGTGCTGGGGGGGGGGCAAACTTAGGTGCTCAAGCTTGTGCTTGTGCATTGAGTAATTTGCTAACAGGTCCATATGTCTCTATATAGGCTCTCCCTGGTGTGTATACAACACCAGGCCAGGCTGGTGAGTCTGAGCCTTATCCTGTCCCTGTGGGCAGGGCAGTGACAGGAAGCTGACAACTCCTGGCCTTGTCTCTGTGCCTGTAGGCAAATGCAAGTCCTTTAGTTCAGGGACTCTGTCTTGGCCAGTGTTTCTCAACCTGGGAGTCTCTGTTCATAACAGTATGATTCATGAAGTAGCAATGAAAATAACGTTTTGGTTGAGGATCACCACACAAGAAGAGCTGAATTAAAAGGTTGCAGCTTTAGGACGCTTGAGAACCACTGTAGGCAAATGATAGTTGAAGCCAATGGTGCCTCTGTCAGAAGCTCTACGGGGCAGGGCGGGGTGCAGGGGAGAGACACAGCCTGCTCTGGGACCAGTGGAGCAGATGAAAGGAGCTACCCCATCTTAGGAGTTACCGGAAAGGATTGGGTGTTAAAACCAGGACTCTAAGGGGCATCTTTGTCTGACTTGATGGGTGGCAGAGTCACACTTCCTGTTAAGGACTTACAGCTTGCTTTCTGTAACACCTTGAACCGTTCCTGCTGCTCCAGTGTCCACCGCCAGGCGTGGACGGACATCACCTCTTTCCTCTGTTTCTGTGTGGAGGTCTCCCGAGTGCATTAGCAATGCAAAATGGAGCTGCCCCTGCCAAATGTCAGAAAGTACAAACACTCGAGGTTTGCTTTATACCCGGTTTCTTATGACAGCTGCCGCAGTGGTCATTAGTATGTAAATTACTTTGGCTGTGAAGGTGGATTCTGGGTCATAAACCGATTCCTGCCTCTAGATAATCCTGTCTGACTCTGCAGCTGTCTAGACAATGAACAAATTAACACCGGGAAACGGGATAGCTCAGAAACCTTTGGAACCAAATGCTTTTTAAATAAAAACCTCGGCCTCCATTGTGAGAAATGTGAATCCAGTTAGTTAATGACACAGGAATCCTCTCTGCAGCCGAGCCCTGGGTAATCAGACCCCACAAATGTGCTTTTCCATACACTATCCTTTCTGATCCCCTGAAACATGAGACTATTTCTGTGACCTTGCTCCAAGCTTGCAGAGACCACCAAAAGGGCCCGTCCATGAGTGTCAGCATTACCACGGCATTTTCTTTTTTAAGCAAATTTATTTTTTGTCAGAAAGCACAGCCCCAGCTCTTTGTGAAAGGTCACGTTGTGCCTTTTGTGTCTTGCTTAGAGCAAACGAAAGATCACACAAATGGTCTTAAGTGCCTTTACTCACTGAGCCCTCTCACTTTTAAAGAAAATTAGGTTGTTTGTTTGTTTGTTTGTGTTTTTTTGTTTTGTTTTTCAAGATAGGGTTTCTCTGTGTATATCTGGCTGTCCTGGAACTCACTCTGTAGACTAGGCTGGCCTCGAACTCAGAAATCCACCTGCCTCTGCCTCCCAAGTGCTGGGATTAAAGGCGTGCACCACCACTGCCCGGCGAGGTTTTTTTTTTTTTTTTTTTACATGTATGTCATTGTCTGTGTGTAGCTCTATGCACCACATGAACGTAACACCTGCAGGGGCTAGAAGACAACCCTGGATGTTAGGAGCTGGGGTTACATACAGGTGGTTATCAATCATTTGACATGGGCGCTGGGAACCAAACTCAGGTCCTCCGGAAGAGCATCGAGAGCTCTTAACTGCTGAGTCATCACCTTTCCAGCTCTCTTTTAAATTCTTAAAATACTTCATTGGTTTAGGGCTCTGATCCCTGGAGGGAGAGAAGAAAGGAGGGAGGGAGGGAAGGAGGAGAGAGAAAGAGAGAGAGCACAAAATGCAGAGACCAGAGGAGGATGTCCAGCGTCATGTGCTCTCTCTTTCTCTCTGTCTCTCTGTCTCTCCCTCTCTCTCTCTCACTCTCTTTCTCTCTATCTCTCTCTGCCTTATTCTCTTAAGACCGGATCTCTCACTGAGCCGGGAGCTACCCCTGCAGCCAGCTAGCTGTTGCCGTTCTTCCATTTCCAACCCCAGAGCACTGGGGTTGCAAACATTCAGTGTGTTGCCGATCCAAACTCAGGCTATGCAACACATGTTCTTACCCCCTGAGCCACCTCTCTGGCTCCCAGTCCCTGAAATTTTACCGTGCTTAGTAAGACCCTGCTTGAGAACATCAAAACTGCCTCTACCTCCCTGACAAAGGTGTGAACTGACCAAGCAAACGAATTCAGGTTAAGTCACCCTAACAAATGTGGAAAGTGTTACAGTGTCACAGAGGAAATAAACACAGGACACACCAAGTGCTTGGGAGATCTAACAACGGGAACCTCAAAAGGTCTTTGTCCCAACAGGCCAGGGACCTGGGCCCTCTGTCATCCAAGTAGACCAGGGAGAAGCCTGCTCAGGATGGTCCTGATGGGAGGCCGTCTGGGATGCTGGGTGGGAGGGGATGTGTCGGAGAATAAAGGGAGTGAGATTTAGAGTTCAAACCAGAATTAGCTGTGGCTGGAGGGTTGGTTCTGCCCCGTGTTTCCCCAATTCCAGCTCCTCTCTTCCTGGGTCTTGCTCTGTAGTCCAGGCTGGCTTTGAACTCACAATCCTCCTGCTTCATTCTTCAGAGCGCTAGGATTACAGGGATACACCAGCATGATTTGCACACAGACCCGCTCATGCATTTCACATGCGTGCACACACACTCATCTATCTATATGTACACATATATCTGTTCAGATGCACATATGTTTACACGTGCACATGTGTTTGCACACACACATGTATGCACATGAGTGTGGGGGTTAAAGGACAGTTCCTCAGGCACTGTCCACCTTGCTGATACTGGGTCTCTAACTGACCTGGAACCTACTGAGCTCGTTAGGCTGACTGGCCCCTGGGATCTGCTTGCCTCTGTGTCCTGTCTTCTGGGATGACATGTGAGCCACTTCCTCTGGCTCTTTGGATGTTAGTTCTGAGGATCGAATTCACGTTATTATTCCTGCAAAACAAGCATTTTTGCCAACTGAGCTCTCTCCCCATCCCCGTTTTACATTTTTAATAAGGAAATGGTTGGCATGAAAGTAATTATGTCTTCCACACCGTGTACCTGCATTTTAATGAGCAGGAGGCAGGCTGCCTCAGAATGATCCCCGGCGGCCCTCTGGTCTCTAGGTGCCACAGCTGCAGGTATAGAAGTCGGGCTTTGGCCTCCGGTCTTCCATTTAAGCAGGTGTGTTGACACACTCTGGAGCATTTTTTTCCTTCTCAAACATTTGACGTTTATTTATTTTGTGTGATGAGCAGGGCAGCAAATGTGCACACTATGGAACACGTTTTGAGATCAGAGGACAATTTGCAGGAGTCGGTCTGTACTCTTCTTCCAACATGTGGGACCCAAGGATCGAACTCAGGTTGTCAGGTTTGGTGGCAAGCCCTTTTACCTGCTGAGCCCTCTCGATGGCCCTGAACAATCCGTCCTAAAACACAGCACCCCTTTTCCCTTTGGTGATCTCGGCACCTTTTCTTTCTGTGATATTAGACTCTTGCCCTCAAGGGATAGGTTTGAAGTCAGGTCCTGGTCCCTTAGGTGAGTCTGATAAAATCATTAGCTCTCAAGTCCAGAAACGGTCGAGAAAGAACTTCTGGCATTGGTTCATGAGCAGCCATCTTTCTTTCTTTGCTGATTCACCCCATAGACTGAATGACGGGGACACATAAATCCCAGCTACAGGAAGAGTCTGTGCCAACGAAGGGAAGGTTGACACAGAAGCCCAAGAGCAGACGGCAAGAAGGCACTTATTCAGCCAAAGGATGAGCAAACCAGAACCCAGAAGTGTGTGACAGGGAGCTTACACACAGTCCTGCTGATGCCAGTGGGAAAGTGTCTGCTCTTCTAGAAGCAAGAAGCAAAGGCCTGGCTCAGGCCTCCCTGGACCGAGTCTCTCTTCTGTCTTTTCTTTCCCATTTATGACCCTTTTCCAACTCATCATGCAGGGCAAAGTTTCTTTTAAATCCAGTGAAAGTTTGGTATCTGGTGTAGGAGATGAAAGTGTGTGCGTGTTACCCAATTCATCACAATCCTCCTGCCTCGGCCTCAGAAGGCTGGCACTCCAGGCAAATAATTGTTTTAAAAATTCAATTCATGATACCTCCCAAACCCGAGGACAACCCATTAAAACATGGCAAACGTACATGGGTCTCTGCCTCGCGCTCTAAGCAGGATGGCTGTGCTGCTCTCTGACAGGACAGTGTGTTGGTCGGGTTTACAATACTGCAGCAAAATACCCAGGGCAACTCATGGATAAAGAGGAAAGATTTGCATGTCTCATGGTTGTGGGTGACCAGTGTGGACGAGCAGGTACCCCACTAGTGTGACTGCAGCTGAAAGCCAGGATGTGCCTCAGCATGGCGGATGTGAGAAGACAAGCCACGAGAAACACTTAGCTCCAGTGATCTTGAGGGAACCTCCCTCTGGGCCTCCTCTTACAAGGTCCACAGTACCCCACTGTTGCTTTCCTGGGGCCAGGTCTTTACATGTGCGGCTCTACGTGGCCACTCAGGATTCTAGCCACAGCAGGAAGTGAGGGCCGGAACCAACCCAGAGGTGTGATTCGGGTCTGCTTCCTGGCTAGAATCTAATTGGTTCTAATCATCATCTCGTGGACAGATAGGATGGATTGCGCTGGAATTGCCTTCCAGCTCCTGGGGAAACTCAGGTGCTGTCAGTGGTCCCCTGAGCTGGGAGCTACAGACAGCTTGCTCTGATTCCTAGAACAGTCCTCCTGGGAGCCTCTGCCTCACTCTCTGCTGCCTTTTTTAGCTCTGAGTCATTTGGGGATGACAGTCAGAGGTGCTTGGAGAAATGGATCCCTGGAGTGGAACGTGGAGACATGAAAGAGCTTTTAGGAGCCATTCACAAAGCACCAGAAGGTCAGTTTCTGTCTTTGAGGCCTTTGAGGCTGCTGTTTGAGGTCTCTGAGTAGGAGGAGCTGGGCAACAAGGGCTACCCCTGAAGAAAACTCTTATGTGTGAGGGACAGGGGGAGGCTTCTGCCCAGAGTCCAAATCCAAAGGGTATTTTCGGGTGCTATAGGCTATGGTTTCTGGCCTCTGTTGTTCAGAGTTGTTTTGGACCTGGGGTAACCTGGAGGAGGGGAGTTGTCTTGAGGTGCTGCCAGAGTCTGTGCTGTGCAGAAGCCCAACATCCTGATCTACTGGGTCCTCCCTAAAGAATATGTAGTCAGCAGGGTGAAGGAAGGGATGAGCTATCAGACCTTGCAAGGGTCACCACCAGACTATGGCTATTGCGGTCAGGCCAAAGAAAGCCCAGGGTTGGCATTTAAGGAGGCACTATATCTCTAGGTTGTGCAAGGAATAAGGGCAGCACCTAAGAGTAAGCACCTCCTTAAATGTGGTCCCCTGGGTGGCTGGCTGTCTTGTCTAACCTTTCATCCCAGGCCAGACTACTCAGGTGCTTCAGACCAGGTATCTGGCGTACAGATAGCCTGAGGAGATTCTGTAGTGGTCACCACGCATCTCCTGCTCAAAAAGAACTCTGTATCTTCAGGTTCAGAAATGTTTGGCTTCACACCGCAGCAGCATCTTTGGAGGCGGGCAAAGGCACTTGCTTTGCTTCTCAATCACCTCGAGGTTGGTGTCAGGTGTTGTCTGTAGATACCAAGCGGGGTCTTTCACTAAAGTGGGGGCTTGCCCTTTCTGTTAGCCTTGTTAAGAAGCTTGCCTCCTGCTGGGGTTACAGGTGGCTGCTGTTCCTACCAGGCTTTTCTGTGGGTTTGGGGACCCAGTCTCTGGTCTTCATGTTTATGTGACAGTCATTGTGCCTACCTCTCCAATTCCCCCTCCCTGTGTTCAGCTTTTGTTTAGTTTTGTATTTTTTTTTGGGGGGGGTGGTTTCAAGACAGGGTTTCTCTGTATAACCGTGGCTGTCCTGGAACTCACTCTGTAGACCAGGCTGGCCTCAAACTCAGAATTCCATCTGCCTCTGCCTCCCAAGTGCTGGGGCGTGCACCACCACTGCCCGGCTTTGTGTATTCATTTTTATTTTTGCTTTTGAGACAGGGTTTCTCTGTGTAGCCCTGGCTGTCATGGAACTCATTCTGTATTTCCAGGCTGACCTTGAACTCAGAGATCAACCTGCCTGTGCCTCTCGAGTGCTGGGATTAAAGGCGTGCGCCACCATTAAAAAGTGTGTCCTAGCCCGGCGGTGGTGGCACACGCCTTTAATCCCAGCACTTGGGAGGCACAGGCAGGTGGATTTCTAAGTTCGAGGCCAGCCTGGTCTACAGAGTGAGTTCCAGGACAGTCAGGACTACACAGAGAAACCCTGTCTCGAAAAAACAAAAAAAGTGTGTCCAACTTTTTAAAGTTTCATGAACTTGGGCACTCACAGATACTGATAGAGTTGAGTTATTCTTGGACCTTACTGAAGTGTAACAGATACTTAAACAGCCTACATCGAAGATGTGTGATGGGATAGGTTGTAACAGACCCCATGAAACTATTGCTATGATCCAGACAGCTTTTCACAAGGCCCAACTAGGAGATTCTACTTTTCTCAAGTGTTCATTGATTGGTTGAATATACATTTATAGTATATGTGTTCAGCTGGAGAGATGGCTCCAGGTTAAAGTCTATGTATCACTGACTCTTATCTTTGCAATAAAAATATTTGGAAGAAGCAACTTTAAGGAGCAAGGATTGATCCTGGCTCATGGCTCAAGGATGGATCGTGGCTCATGGTTCAACAAGGATTGACCTTAGCTCACAGTTTAAGGGAGCACAGTCCATCATGTTGGGGGGTATGGCGGCAGCAGCTTCCTCACATCTGGGCAAGTCAGGAAGCAGAGAGATAGCTGGAAGCAGGGCCAGATATAGCCCCCAAGGCTTGTCTCCCACTTCCTCCAGTGAGGCCCCACCTTCTAAGCTTCCATAACGTCCTCAAACAGATCCACCAGCCTGGGATCAAGTGTTTACAGTAGATGAGCCAGTAAGGACATTTCACAGAGAAGTCACTGCAGCATGCAACTGAAAAGCATCTAGTTACACTGTCACAAGTCAAGCCAGTTAACCTGGCGGTGGGACTTCTCCAGCCCTCCCATCATCTTCCCTGTTAAGAATCTGAGTTCCAGACAGAGGAAGTGACATCATTGTCTGTAGCCCAGGCTGCAGAGCATCCAGGGTATTTGGCTTCCCTGATGATCATGACTCTTGGGATCCCACTGTAAGGACCCACGGAAAGGACCCCCAACTCAAGTCCCGATCAGTGCGCAGCCAAGGAGACACGAGAGACTGACTTGATGCAAAAATAGCAAAAGGCAGTTTACTAACAAGGGCCCTTGGATCGAAACTCATCCCACGCAGGGGAGAGAATTTCAATGAAGACCCCAGGAAGTTTAGAACTTTTATAGGGGGAGGCACAAGGGGGAAGGGAAAAGCGGGAAATTCTGGTGCGGTTACATATAATTGGAGATATTTCAAACATCAGCACTTTTCGTAAGCAATCATTTTGACAGGCTGGATGGCCCACTATTTTTGATCATGAAGCCTCAGACCTTCTAGGATAAACACCAGGTGGCCCATTACTCACTTGGGCATGTTTAGACTGGTCAAGATATGTCTTTGGTTGTTTCTATATTTCTGGTCACCTCGTCCCTAGAGGGGCTTGATATTTTTATTATGGCTATTCTCAGCAAGCTCAGCAAGCCGTCCTGCTGTCTTTGCCAAGTTGTTTTTAATTTTTACTCTTACACCACCACAGCATCTTCTGTAGAGGAGGAACAGGAAGCTGACAAGAATGACCTTTAACCCCATAGTAGGGGGCAGGTGTCATCAATCTCCCAGACGAACAGGTTTGTGTCTGCTTTGATTGCAAGGGACAGAAGGCCGTCCTGGGCTAACCACCGAGAGAATTCACTGCCATATTTGACACAACTCAGACTATGCCTGATTGACTGTTGCTTGGGTCTTTGTCTTTCTAACCCTTGTCTCCAGGGTCAAAGTCAGGTGTCTTGTCTTCCCCAGTCACTCTCCTCCGAACCTGAGCAGGCTAGACCTGCTGGCCAGTGAGATCCAGGGACCCTCCTATCTCTCCCTCCCCAGCACACCCAGCTTTTACACAGTTGCTAGGGGCCAACCTCAGGCCCTCACAGATGCCTGGCAAGCGCTTCCCAGTCTGAGCCATCGTCTTCCCGGCTCTTCCTCATTCTTCACAATCCATAAAACCCCTTTCCCATCCAAAGTGGACCCAAGGCAACTTTTTTTTTTTCCCTCCGATTTAATTAAATCAATGGCGTAAAGCCATAAGGCCCTAAGATACGGGGAAGTGTGAGTTTCACCGAGGGGCACACGAGTTTTTAATAGACTAGACTTCCGCTGTAAATGAAAACAATGTTAAATTCCTTAGCAATCCTAGCAGAAAGGCAAGAGAGGAGAAAGAGGGGTGACCCGGCTCCTTTGTTTCCTAATTAGTGCTGGATGAATTTAAAGATAATTCCTACACTTACTTAGCCACAGGCCTGGAAGGAAGGGCTTAGGGCAACTGGGGCTTATCTCCTTTCCCCAAAATCAGTATAGCCTTGGGTCTGTGAAGAGGGGGGCTCTTCCAGGAGGAAGGCTGCCCAGGAGGAGCTGTGTGGGAGCACGGAGTCCCCTGCTCCTGCAATGATACTGTGACACATTCTCAGGTACAGTGGAGGTACAGAGGGGACCTCCTCTCCCATCCTATCAAGGACCCGGGGCTGCAGTTCTGTGAGTGACGTCACTCACTGAAGCCGGAGTCTTTCTTCCCGTCCGTTTTCAATCTGCTGTCACCCTGCTGAGCTTAAGATGGAGCTTCATTCTGAACATCTCTGTTGAAGGGGGACCAGGAGACATGGTCAGGGGTCATGGCAAAAGCTACAGGTCCTCCAGCAAGGGGAGGTAGGAGGTCACGTGGAGCGACCAGGTGTCTTGGGTTGTACCCAGATGTGTTTGGAAAGGAGAAACGGGAGATTAAAATCGAGATAAAAATCAAAGCTCAAAGCTTCTAAATGTTTCCCAGCTGCCCTTGACAGAGCGTATCTGTTATGGCCACCAGTAGGATCTGGAATTGTCACCAGCTCATGTCCAGCTGGCCATGCCTGAGCCTGAAGCACCCCTCTCCCAAGCTCCTTCACATGGTCTAGCCATCAGCTGGAACCATAATCAACACTGCCCACACCTGCAACCAACGCCTCTGGGCAGCTGGCAGACATGTCCCCCATCCCGAACCCCGTCCCCTCTGTCTTCTATTGGCCTGAATTGTTTGTTTACATCTCGTTTGCTTGTTTGTTTTGAAGGAGTGTTAAACTTATGGAAAGTTGTAGTTGGTCATGGTGGCACATACCTGAAACCACGTCACTAGGATGGCTGAGGCAGGAGGACCACTGAGAATTCAGCGTCAGTCTGGGTTACAGAATGAATAATGAATGGGTTAATATTAGACTAACCTGGGCTAGCCTAGATGTGTGATGTGAGATGTGAGATGGGCTAGCCTGGGAGTGAGATGCCTGGCCTAAAGAAAATAAACAGATAGATAGATAGATAGATAGATAGATAGATAGATAGATAGACAGACAGACAGACAACAGCATAGCTGAGAGTGTCCATTCATGGTCCTGTTCTCATCCCACAGAGTTGAATCTTACATAGCTCAGTGCAAGGTTCAGGATCAAGGGCGCACGTGGGTATCAATCTTCCGACTGAACAGCCGACCATACTCCCTCCTTCTTCTGTTGAAGTTCGTGCCCTGGTCTAGGATCTCATCCAGAACCCTGTGTGTATCTCTCCCCAGTATCTCTTTAACCTCTGCCCCATGCCGTTTCTCTATATTCCATGACCTCGACACTTTCAGAGGGTTCATCATCAGTTCTGAGACGGGCTCCTTTGTTCTGTCTGCATTTTTCCTGTGTTCCAATGAGGTTATGTGTGTGCCTGAACTGGACAGAGGTGACACCCCTTCCTCTCAGGCACCACACTGGGGCAGGTGACGGTAGCCTCACTACCTGGATGTTGACCTTGATCTTGGCCAAGGGAGCACCAGGTTTTTTTTCTTTGTAACATTCCTATCCCCTCCTTGGTATGGTATAACTGCCTCAGGAGAGGTGTTCTGAGACCTCGTGACTCTCCTTCCGGTACTTAGCTTCCCACTCCTGATTTAGCAGGCACGGCTAGTGTGGTGTCTACCTGGCACCTGGGTGTTCCCTTCACTAGTTTATTTGGAACTGAATGATTTTATTGTCATGTTGGGAAGAGCAGTGGTAGGTTGAAGGCACAGGGTCAAAGCATTCACCAGACAGGAACAGAGACAATTTATTGAGAAAATACACTGCAAGGAGAGGCAGAGACTCAGACTGCACTGGCTGGAGGCCCGCCCTCGGGAAGCTCTTTGACGGTCCTTTCATGTATTTGCCCAAATGCTGTTAATCTCAGTTGTCTTACAGGATTAGCATTTGGGGTGGGGCCTCATAGGTCACAGGAGTTGGGATGTGTTTGTGTGAAATGTCACAAGTCACAGGTCAGGCTGGAGCAGCTCTCAAACGTTAGAGCGTGCTGGTTTCTGCTTGACTGTGATCTTTTGGTCTCCACATTCAACCCCTGACGGGTCAGCAGGCACAAACCATTGACAAGGGATGGAGATTGTCTCCTGGGGCAGCGTCAGACCTGAGTGGGTGTCAGGACCTCAAGTGGCGTCACCAGTCAGCATGGGGTGGTAGGCTGTGAGGTAGAGAAGGCTCCAGGGGCATCTTGGGATGGGGCAATGACTATGCAGGTCGGTGACATCACTTGGAGGGCCATGAGGTCATCAGTGGTGGGTGCTGATGCTGATAGTAATGGCTGCTGTCCCTGAGAGCACACCATCTGTAGTTCAGAGGCCTGAACTCTGGAGACTAGCCATGGCAGCAGGTTAATAATCATGACAGTGTATGAGCTCCGAAGAGACTGTGATGGGGAAGCAGCCACTGCCCATTCCCAGGAGCCAACTCTCACTCAGAGGCACTTTCTCCAGTCTGTTCTGGTAAATAGTCTTTAAATTTTTAATTTTATTTAGTGTGTGTGTGTGTGTGTGTGTGTGTGTGTCTGTGTGTGTGTGTGTGTGTCTATGTGTACATGCCCATGGGTTACATGTGGAAGTTAGACAACAGCTTGTAGGAATAGTCTTCCCTTCTCCCTGTGGGGTTCCAGGGATTGAACTCAGGTCATCAGGCTTGGCAGCAAGCACCTTTCCCTGTTGGGCCATCTTGCTGGCCCTGAGGGTACTCACATTTGTAATGAAATATGATCCCAATGCATCCATGTCTCCACTTGGGCATTTATCAGATTCCATCTTTGGGAACAGCTGTCTATTCAGGCTTGGGTCCCGCAGGGTCCCAAACTGTCCAACATTCCCTTGAACAACTTGTCATACTCCCTACACAGTAGCAGCTAGGTTGACACAGAGCACTGTCACAGGTGTCCCTCTCTTCCACCTCCTTGAGCTCCCCTCATGTCAATGTTCCCTGTTCTTCCCCACAATATTCCTAGACACTAACCTGGTTCCCAGGGAGACCAACTCATGCACTGTAATCTTCTTCCACAGTAAACCAGCTGAGGCTGTGGCAAACACCAGAAGAAACCTTTTCCCTGCTTGTCCCTGCAGCCTTTCTTTTCTCAAAATCCTTGCAGAGAGATGGTTCAGCACTTAAGAGCACTGGCTGCCCTACTGGAGGACCTGAGTTCAATTCCCAGCAACCACATGGTGGCTCACAACTGTAATTCCTGTTCCAGAGAATCTGGCACCCTCACATAGACATGCAGACAGAACACCAATGCGCATAAAAATAAATCTTTTTTTTTTTTAAATTTCGTTTGATGATTCAATTCCCCAGTCTTCTTAGCTTCCCTAAATAAACGTAAACAAACAAACTGTGTTCTAACTGGAATAAACCAACAGAACATCCCAAAGGAACAGTACTGTTTTTACCCAGGAGAATATCATAAATTCAGCTTCCCACGGCCAGCCTGGGATTCTCACACAAGAGGATGCTTCGCTGTTTTCTAGAAGGGCCCCAGGGGTTTGCTGCTGGGTGCGGTGGTGAATGGAGTTGGAAGGACCTCAGAGGCACAGTCTCGGGGTTCTCAGCAGTGGGTTGGCTGACTAAGCAAAGTCTCTGGAGCTAATGGTGGAAGAATGAGTGTGGTACCAGGTCAGCAGGTCAAAGGCCTGACCCTAGCCGGAGCCTCTAGTTCCTGATGTCTAGGTGGAATGTCTGCCCTGGGTTTCTAGGCCAGGGACATTTCACAGTGTCATTTGGCCTGGCTCTTTGATTTATACTAAGTCAGGCCAGGTCACCAGGTATTAGTGACTGGGTGAATGGGGAGGACAAAGGTCAGATGCCACCTTAGAAAGGGGCCCGGGGTGGAAATAAACAGGTCAACCAAGGCCTGTCATGGTGACTTTTGTTAATTCTGGAACTTTTGCATCCTTTTCAATTAAAATAATTCTTTTTTTTTTTTTTCTGTCCAAGGTCTCTCATAAGTCCTGGCTATTTCCTGAATTCACAGCATAGCTGGCCTTGAACTCCTGGTCCTTTCTCCTCTACCTTCCTAGTATGGAGGTGACAGGCATGTGACACCACGCCCAGGCCCAGCTCTAAAAATATTCTGGCGGAAAAGAAAACATTTTGTTTGATGGTTTGTTTTGTTTGTTTTTGTTTTCAGATTCTGGGAGGGACAAAGAAATGGTTACCCTGGGAGAATCTACAACAAGCACACACAATAGTACCAAGACCCATATATGACCAACCACAGGTGTGGCTCAGCGGCTCAGCACTCAGAACCTTCTCCGGCTCTGTGTTGCCTGTACTGAGTTACAAAACAGCTCACCGAGTTCCAGAGCCCCTGAGTGACGCTGGCGTTCAGGGGTAGAACGTAGGGTAGAGTTGTCCCTCTGGGTTTCACAGGCCAAGTTGTTCCTCAGGGACAGGAAGCAGACATGTGGTGATCCCAAGAGGCCTGAGGCTTGGGTGTTGTGACGTTGAAGAGCCAGAGAGGACGCCATGCCTCTTCCCTGCTCTTCCAGCATCCTAAGGGTCTGAGTAACCAAGACAGCCTAGAATAGGCCTCTTTCCTTGTATGGGGGCTCAGAAAAGGAATCTTGCCACACAGGAGAACAGATTACAGACTGCATAGAAAAGCACACCCCACTGTGGTTTCCTGTTTTGACCCTCCAAAGTCCTCCAAGACAGCATACCCAGGGCTGCCATTGATGCTTAACCACTTATACCCAGAAACCGAGGGGATGGCCCAGACTGTGAAGTGCTTTCCCTGAAAGCAGGAGGACCTTAGTTCCATCCCTGCAACCCATGGAGAAAAAAGCCAGATGTGATGGCTCATGCTTGTAATTCCAGAACTGGGAAAGCAGAGATAGCCAGATCCCTGGGGCTCACAGGCCAGCCAGCTTAATCAGTGAGCCCCAGATCAGTGAGAGATCTTGTCGCAGAAAAACAAAGGGGATAGGATGGCTCCTGAGAAGCAACACCAAAAGTTGATGCCTGACTTGCACACGACAAAACACCTGCTCACACAGGGAATGTACACACATGGATACACACACATGGGGACACACGAAAATGACATTTATAAAATTAAGAACTTCTCTAGAAGAAGTGGCTTTTTAACAGAGGTCTTCTGGCTTTTTGATTTATAGGTTTGATATTAACCACAGCGCTGACCAGACAGACAGACAGACAGACTGATAGACAGACAGACAGACACACTGCTTAGCCATATGGCGTTCCTGTGCAGAGCAGGCTTCTGCACAACCAGCCAGCACCCACCTGTCTCTTGCTTTACCTATAACCAACAGCCTCAAATACAGTGACTCCAATTTCTTCTCTTGGAGTTTTGGGGTCTAGAATCTGAGATGCAGCCTGGGGTTGTTTGGGGTGCCAGGACTGTGTCTTCTGGGAGTTTGGTGAGGTCACCTCTGGCCTGTCACAGCTTTTAGGGGTGTTCCTTCCACCCTCAAGGCCAGGTATGACTAGGGCAGAGTCAGTGTTATTGGCAAAGTGGCCTTTCAGCTTCCACAAGAGGGGTCAAGGCGGTTGTTAGACCCCACTGGACAGAGACACGGCAAAGATAGGAAGGAATTATATCACGAGGCTGGGTGACCATCAAAATTAGAGGCCAGGGATTGATTGACTGATTGACTGATTAATTTCTGTTTTCTTGAGGCATGCTTTCACATACCCAGGCTGGTCTTGAACTCACTGTCTAGCCATCTACTATAACCTTGAGCTCCTGATTGTCCCCCCTCTACATCCTAAGTGCTGGGATCGCAGGTGTGTGCCTCCGTGTCTAGCTCGTGGAATTTTTGCAAGTCAACTGGAAGTGAATACCCTGTGTGGTTTCACTCTGATGGATCGAGGCCTGCGTTTACTCTGGGAACCCACTGGGACATTTTATAGGATGAGATGTTTAGGGGATCACCCTATATGATGTCCCTTGTCTCTGTCCTTTGAGCTGCTCTCTCAGACATGGCTGATCTTGGCCTTTTCTGCTCTTAGGAGATGACAATCTATGTATGTTTTGGCCTTGTGGCTCAATCTGGTATTGAAAGCAGGCTTTTATTATTATTTTTTAAAGTGTAAACATTATTTCATAAAATATATTTTGATCATGTTTCCCCAATCCTAGATCTTTTCTGCCTCCCAACCTCCACCCCCAGCTTTATATTCTTCCTCTCTTTCTTTAAAAATTAAACAAACAAGAAAAAACACATACACACAAAAGCCCCCAAAACAAAAATCAAAACAAAAGACCAATAAGAAAAACAGTGCCAAAACAAAGCGAAATGAGACCAGAAGTCCACAAAAATACCACTGAGTTCATTTTGTGTTGGCCAACCGCTCCTGGGCATAGGCCTGCCCTGAAGTATGGTTGGTACCCACTGGACACTCCACTGGATTTTCCCTCTGTCCGTGGGTACCAGTTGCATGTAACTTCACAGTTAGAGTGAAGCCTATGTCTGCTTCCCTCTCCTCAGTGCCACGGACTCTGTCTGGCCTGAACCTGTGCAGGTCTTGTGTGCACTGTCACAGTCTCTGTGAACTCATGTGCACACCCGTTGTGTCTGGAAGAAACTGCTTTGCTGTCGTCTGTGACATCTGGTTCCCATATCTTCATACCTCCTCTTGTGCATTTGAAGTCATCCCATTTAGAAATGAGTGCTCTGAAGTCTCTCACTCTCTGCACGTTGTCTAGTTGGGGGGGGTCTCTGCATTAATTCCCCATCCATTGCAAAAAGAAGTTTCTCTGATGTGGGTTGAGGAAGGTATTGACTCCTGGCTATAATGGTATGTCATTGGGGGTCATTATCTGCCATGTTTTTTAGCTCAGTGGTTCTCAACCTTCCTAATATTCCTACTGTGACCCCCTCAACCATAAAACTACTTTTGTTGCTACTTCATAACTGTAATTTTGCTACTGTTATGAATGGCAATGTAAATATTTTTGGAGACAGAGGTTTGGTAAAGGGGTTGCGACCCACAGGTTGAGAACCACCTCTTTAGCAGTTAATGGTAGTAGGTTTTCTTCTAGGCCTTTGACTTGACTAGCCTTAGTTTTTTGACCACTTTGTTAGTGTCCGGTTTGGGTTGTATGTCATCAAATAGGTCTTGAATCCAAACAAAAAAAGCAGTTGGTTACTCCTGTAACATGTATGCCACTATTGCACAAGTCTATCTTGCAAGCAGGTCACTGTTGTAAGTTACAGGGTTTGTAGCTCAGTGACATTGGTGATTACCTTTCTCTTAGCATGAGAGTACCTTACAATCACCATGCATGCTAGTCAGTAGGGGTTCAGAGTACCTTCCAGCACCGTGAATGCTAGTCAGCAAGGGGTGGAGCTTCTAGTCGGCACCAGGTCTACTTCTCCGTGTTCAATGCCATAAATATTGTCTCCAGTGATAGGCCCTTGCCATCAGATTGTGGAGATCAACCAATAACCTTGGCAGTAGCCCGTGAAGTTTGGGGGTTTTCATGGAACCTCTTTGGCCAAGGACTCAAGAAGATAAAACCCACTTCTGGCACCGGGGTTTTTTTTACTTGTTTGCATAAAACATACCTGATGACACCATTTTGATTCCTTTCATATATGTATATATTTTATGAATCTTCTACAGTAGTGGGTTTCCATGTGGTTTTCCAAATGGCTTTAGTATTAGTTGTCTCTCCCCGTATTTCCTCCTTTACCCTTCTCTCCCATCCTTCCTATTTTATCTTCTTAGTCTAGTTTCTCCTTTGTCTTTCCCCAACACTATATTCTATTTCTCCTTGGGAGATTCTCTCCTCCTCCTAACCCCCATTCCTGATCCCTTTTTAGGTACCTAACCTCTGTGGTTATTCATATTGTAGCTTAAAATTAGTTAATATCTACATATAAGAGAAAACAAACAACATTTGCCTTTTGGGAATCTGGATTACCTCACTCCCCAGAACCTCCCATTACCGGCCACCGATTGCCTAGAACCTTCTGTTAGTTTATTTGCAAACCCATGAAGTTCCTTTTGTGTCTGAGTGATTTTTTTTTTTCAAACTCACAAGTGAGGGTAAGCCTGCCAGAGGTGGATGGAACTTCCCAGGATTCCTAGTCTGTTCCGACCAGCCTTCAGACTAATGCAATGTGTGCCACAGGTCAGTTTATGGAAGGACTTCTGTTGTTGTTTTGGTTTGTGTTTAAAAGGAAAATTTCCAAAGAACTTTGGGTTGAGTGGGCAAGGGGAAGCCAGAGGCAGACACCAAGGGTCTTCCTCAGTCACTTGGCCATCTTAGTTTTTGAGACAGGCTTCTCCATACCCAGAGCTCAGTGATTTGCCAAGACTAGCTGGCCAGCCATCCCCAGGGACCCTCCTGTCTGCCTCCCCAGCTGCGATATTGCAGGCATGCCACTTCGTTGGCTCTGGATGTACGCTAAGGATATGAAATTGGACCCTCCGTGAGCATCTCCCCTGCCCCTCCCCAGAGATGTTTTGGGAAAGAAAGACATGTGTTCTTATACCACGGGGAACTGATGGATGTATTGATGTCCCTGGGGACTGACAGGTTGCTTCTGTAGGACAGCGGGACATCTGCTGGAACAAGTTCCTGGTGGCCCAGTGAGCACAGTGCTGAGGAGACAAGGCTGACTTTAAACCTTTGACAACTTGAGATTTGTAAAACTGTGGACAGACTTCTGAAGCTCCTTGTTGTGGCCAACACACCCAAGGTTAGCCGAGGGGACAGGAACCAGGCCACACCTTCGTTTCCACTTTGGAAAAGCCAGGAGTCTGGTTCAGGCTCAAGAACAATATTAAGATAGCAGCCAGCCGGAGGAGCATTTGAGGTTGGCAGAGAGAAGGTGTGGAGTCGACCCCTAGGTCACCCAAGGTCATGGCTATGGCTGATGTTGACCCAACTTCTGTCCTTACACCTCAGTTTTCCAAGTTTTGCCTCCACTCCATTACCGGAATTTCCCTTAAATAGATTTACTGTTCAAAGAACCCTCATTTTCCTGTCGTTTTCCATATTTGTCTTTCAATCTGAACTTGTCAATCTGAACTGTGTTCCTTCCTCTTCCTGTGTTTCTTTCTGTGAAGTGTGTATGTGGGCTCGTGTGTTCACATGTGCACAGGTGCGTGTGCATGTGTGTTCATAGATGCACCTGTATTCGCATGCATGCATGCATGCATGTGTGCTTATATGTGTGCAGGCATGTCTACATGGGTACGTATGTGTTTATCTCTGTACACATGTGTGCATGCATGCTCATATGAGTGCATGTGTGTGTTCATATATATTTAGGTGTACGTATGCATGTGTGTGTCTTCATAAGTGTGCAGGTACATGTGTGTGTGTGCATGTGTATATGCATATTCATATGTGTTCAGGTGTGTGTAGGTTTGTGTATGTGGTGTGTTCATATGTGGGCATTGTGTGTATGTGTGTGAACATGTTCATATGTGTGCATGGGTGTATGTATGTATGTATGAGTGTCTGACTCCCAGCACATTAAATTGGCATGTAATGCTCTCTGGAGCATTTGGGTTAAAGGTGTTTGCTCTGTATTGAGCCTGGTATCATGGCTTCGGGGTCTGACTTGGTGGTCAGGATGATGGTTTTCCTCTCCCTCTATCATGCCCCTGCCCCTGTTAGATCCCTCTGGACTCTCTGACAGGACTGCTCACTGTCATCTCTTTGGCCTGCCATCCTCACCACACCTCAGTGGTGGTTCCAGATGTGGCCGTCTTTCTCCTTACCTCCTACTCTCTGTCTTTAGGTCAAAGGTCAGAAGAACATGGAGGTCACTGTGGGTTTGCCATACCAGGGAAAGCCAGCCTAGAAAACTAGATTCCTGTTCCTTACCTAGAGCCCTTGGGAACCCTGTTGGGACAGATGAGGGATCCCTCAAACCTGGGGTGTTAGTAGGTGTCCAACATTGTTAAAGCATCCTCCCAGTCTGTGAAAATCAGTTACCATCGCTGAGGAGTTCTGTGTTCCTGCTGTGAGCGCTGAGGATGATGCTATTCTCCTGTAGATAAGCAAAGACACAGTGGGGGCGGGGCAGCTGTTGGAGGCTCCCTTGCTGCCCTGGCTGCCTCCAGCAAAAGAACTGTCAATCACACAGCTCACCATGACTACCCCTATGCCAGCATCAGCCATCCTGAACACTCCATGGTACCATGGGGAAGCTGCACAGTGATCACAGCTGCTTGCTCCAGCTCCTGCAAGCAGGGCCCCAGCCAGGCCTGTTTCAGTCGGCACTGGCCTCTTTGCTATCACAAGTCTCCGTGAATTCTCCGTGACCCTCCACCTAGACCAGAGAGGAGCACTTACCCTGGTGGCCAGCAGAGGGACTGCATGGGTTAGAGAGGCAAGCTGTGATAGGTGCAAACATGAACCTTCATTTGCATGTGAGGTCAGCTGTGATTGGTTGGAACACCTACGGGCGTGGCTTAGAGAGAGGATGGGCAGAGCTAGTACGGAGAGGCAGCGGAGGTTGGAGGTGGGCATAGACAGGAGAGCATGGCAGACCCATATGACTGAAGAGGCCTCATTATGGCCCTACAGCCAGAGGAGGTACCAGGGAGTGCCAGCCTTGAGGGACAGCATGAGACAGAGCTTGAAGAGGCAGGTGGCATAGGCAGAGCTGAGTGGTCCACAGGCTACAGAGGGCTGAGGCAGGTAGCTACAAAGGACACATTCCTTCAAACAGGAGCTGGACACTGTTGCTGTCAAGGACTGAGGAATTCTTATATCCAGGCCCACCCGGAAGCTGATGCCGGCCAGTGTTTAACCCTGACGGCCAGGATCCCACGGGGTTACACTTGTAGAACAGGGATCTTTTTTACCATAGGCATACACTAGGGGGCGCCACTACCTGCTGCTTCTGCTGCTGCTGCTGCTGCCAACGATTGCTGTAAAATTGGAGGAATACAAAAGGTGCCATGACCAGCTCTAAAGGAGAAGCTCATCACCTGCCCACCATAGTGCAAAAGGATGTTGTTGTCCAGCTGGCTGGCGACTCTGCCCACCGAGAACTTTGGAGCGCAATACTACAAATAGTTCTGTCCACACTCCTCATGCAGCGTACTCCAGCACATGACGTGATGTACCTAGGTGAGAGTCACCTGCTAAGGCAGGGAGGCCAACAACACAAGTGACATCTTACAAGGGGGCCCGAGTCCCAGAAGCAGATTTAACCCCTTTGCTACCGGATCAAGAGAGGTCCTCCAGGGGAACTTGATGGGCTGGATGCTCCACCCACCGGCCGCGATGTGTTTGCCTTTGCCACAGCAGACACTCTGTGATGCCCAGCGTGGAGGTGGCGTATGAATACCTCACCATTTTTGTTGACTTTTACTGTTGCTATGACAAAACACCCTGACAGGGGGTAGAGAATTACTCAGCGCTGTTAAGAGCACTTTCTGCTCTTCCAGAGGACCCAAGTTTGTACCCTAGCACTCCTGCGGAGGGGGTGCCCATGAGATGAGGTGCTTTGGGAGACCAGAATAGAGTAATATTCACTCTTGCTTCCTGAGCCATCTGTCCAGCCCCAGGGCACTAGGATTTTTTAAACAAAAGAGAAGACTAATAAACAACCTCTGGAATGGTTTGTGTTCTCTAAGTGCTAATAAGAGGGACCCATGGAGTGTGTGCAGTTCAAATATCATTTATAGCTGTTGGTGGGCAGACTTAATGAAACCCTGGCTCTTGCCACAATCCCAGCTAGGGAGCCTCAGGCAAGATGCTTCCCAGCTTCGCCTAGCTGTTATCAGACACCTGAAAAAAATGAATATTAGAAAAACCACAGGGCTGGAAGGCTGCAACTTTCAGGATCTGTGTTCAGACCCCGGCACCCATCTTCTGGTTTAACACTAGCCCAGGGAGGTGGAGACAGGAGGCTGTTAGGAGCATGCTGGCCAATGGCAGACATTGTCTCAAAGGATGTGGGCGGCAGGTGACACCTGAAGTTGTCTTCTTGCTTCCGTATATGTACAAGCACATGTGCCTACACATACTTGAATATGCACAACCACGCGCACACGCACACACACACGATTTGTGAAGTATGAGAATGTGTGCCTATGGTCCCAGCTGCTGGGGAGGCTGAGGCTTGAGAATCACTGGAGTCCAGGAGTTTGAGGTCAGCCTAAACAACACAGCTAAATTCTGTCTCAATCAAAAATAACCCCCTACCCAAGCACCCTTGGGTGAAGACTGGATACATCCAGGCAGCGGTCAGGTGCACTGTAGGCACTGATGTAGACCAACTGTTCCTCTACCACAGGTCTGGCATCGGGGCCAGAGCATGTGGTCCTCTTTGGACCAGTGCACGTTTTGCTGAAGAGGTTCTAGGTAACTCAGGAAGTAGCCGAATAATTCTATAACATAGGGGAGGCTTGTGAGGCCCCATGTCACAGACATACAGCTATCTCCACTCTTACAGAGCAGTTTCAATGTCTCCGTGCCTCCCTCATAAGCTCCTTGTCTCTGGCACTGGTTCTTTCTGACTCACCACCCCCAGACCAATCTTGGTCTACCCTACTCCAAAGCCAGTCTTTTCTGAGATCAGAAAACCTTCTTTACCCCAGTACCTCTTAGACATGGGTAAACTACAACTGCCTGATGCAAACAGAGCCTGATGGCCCACCCTCTACCTTTTCCCAGCTTAGGCAGAGATACGTGACTCTAACTCTGCTTAATAGGATATAAGGAGAATTCCCTGGGGACTTCTGGGAAAGAGTCCATAACTCTAGGAAGAGATGGGTCCTTTTGACCATTGGATATATGTAGACATTTGTCCGAAGTGGCGGTTGCCATTCCAAGACCACAAGACAGGCACGGAGACCATAGTGGAGGTTGATAGAAAGCACATGGGTCCCCGACGTCATCAGTAAGCTGGGCACATAGCCGACCCTGATACGGCTCATCTACGTCTGAAAGCCTTGCTCAGGGAAAGGGCAAAGTCCAGCACGGATGCTTTGGGGCTGTGCTTTCTTCTCCTCGAGCAAGCCTTCCAGGGGGAAAATTCTCGATGGTTCCATTTCCAGCTGCGCAGAATGTAGTAATAAATATTTTAAAAATCCCCGGCACGGGCTTCTTCCCACCTTTGACCACTTATGTTCCTGGATGAAAGACACATACAGCCTTTATATTTTCATATGCCTTAAGCACCACAATAGCTGGGCAGCTGCCTACCCTCCGTGCTGTTAGAATCTACTTTCCTATCCGTAACCCAAGTTATTACTTACTATGTTTCATCTGGGGTGCTCTTAGCTCTAATTGACTGGCCAACATGGCCTCGTTTTTATAGCTCAGCTAACTCATGGTGGTTTTTATAGCTCAGCTAATTCATGGTGGTCTTCCTTTCTTCTTTCCTGCACATTCTTATTCTATCCAATTGCTGTTTCTCTTTCTCTCCTCTCCCTGTGGTCTCCTCCTTCTCCCTCCAGTGTCCCCCACCCTCCAGTGCCCCCCACCCTCCAGTGTCCCCCTTCCCTTCCACTGCCCAATCACAGGCTCTAGCCTTTATTAACCAGTTAAAATGGGGCAAGGGTTCACATGACAACACCTGAATACATGATGGACTGTTTGGGGGTGGGTGGGTGGGGCAACTTGAGGAAGTTCCCCCACTTGAGGAAGCAGGATTAACATCAGAATAGGAACAGCATCAGGCCAAGCCATTACATAGAAACAGCAAGTACTGACCCCTGAGCTGAGCCAGGTAGGATTCCATGAGTGGCTATCACATGTGATTGGTCTCACAACCAAGGCTTGCTCAGTGAGCCCTGTACTTTCCAATTATACCCAGTTCTGGGGCGTTGAGGGTACACTTTCATTCCCAGAGGAGCAGAGCACACTTAGATCTTGGGGACAGGCTCTCTGGGTGCCTACCACAGCCTCTTCATGTCCCTCGAAGGAAGGTCCCACCCCCTCACATCAGCCCTGGGAATGGGAGGGTTTAGAAGTTTTAAATGTCACTTAGGAGTCATAGATGAATCATGCGTAAAGCTTGGATTCTATCCCCAACACTGCAGAACCTGGGTGAAGTAGTGCATGCCTGCCATCCCAGCATTTCAGAGGTAGAGGCAGGAAGATCAAAAGTTCAAGGTCAGCCTTGGCTATTAGGAGTTTGAAGTCAGCCTTGGGCTAGAGAGTCTGACTCAAAACCCAACCAACAAAACCCCAAAATGTCAGTTAGGGCTCACGTTATTTGAAAAGACACCAGAAAGTTAAGTCTCCCTGGGAAAGATACATTCCATCACATTTAGTTACTAGAAAATTTGTCAGCAAGGCAAGCGCCAAGACACCCAGTATTCTAGTTTAGCTTCTTTTGCTGTGATTATATTTCAACAAGTAACTTAGAAGAGAAAGGCTTTATTTTAGCTCACGGTTGTCCATCAGATGGGGAATTTAAGGTCTAGGGAATGGTGCCGCCCATGGGGGACTGAATTTTCTCTCATCAGTTAACACAATCAAGATAATCCCACATAAACATACTCACAGGCCAGTCTGATCCAGACAGTTTCACATTGAGACTCTCTTCCCAGACATCTAAGTTGTGTCAAGTTGGCAACTAAGATGAACCCTCACCCCACGCTAGGATACCATCACGCCATGTTGTGTTACGTTCCAGTAGCTAGCTTATGTTTCTGCTCTGGCTCCAAAGAAGTATTCTTCCAGAGTGAATGGCTTCATCCCGTTCACAGCGTGTCCTGTACCCATAGTCCCACAATGCCTCACCTGATTCTCAGTGACACCAGTTAAAAGAATGAACAAAAACTCAGAAAGCAGAGGACTATGGTTCTCTCCCATCACAAACCTCAGAGGCTCAGCCCTAATGTCACTAGCTGGCATAAATGGCTGGTGGGACTTAAGTGTCATCCAAGCCCAGCTGGTGTTGGAAGCCATACAGCCGCTCTTCTGGGGCATATATCCGTTCTTCCAAGCATGTAGACCACCAACTACCTTAAATCCTGTGTGGGGTGGCGAAGGCAGATCTACTAAAGCCTTCCTCAGCTGTTGACGGTGGGATCCTTACTGTAGCTGCCTCCTGACAATGACCAGTACAGAGAGGTGGGTGCTGTCATGGTTGTTTTTATAAAGCTGGATTCTTTTCAGCCTCAGGATAATCTTTATAAATGACAGAAGCCCCTTGTGGACCCCTGCCTGGGTGGGTTTCCCCCCTCCTTTCCACTCCTCAGATGCCTCTTTGTCACAGCAAGCCTGCCCTATCTTCTCTGCTTGGCTCTTTGCAAATGAACTGAGTTACCACCGAGGCCCGCTCAGCTGGCAAATCCAGGCCCTGGTCCAAAGTGCATCAACTCAGCGTTGCCTGGCAACCCTCCCCAGTTTTCACTTCCCGTGGAGCTGTCCCAGTGTCGTTGAGACTTGAGACAGGTCTCCCACCTGCCCTGCAGGCTGTACCACGCAACTCCATCTCTGCCGTGGAGCCAGAAGCAGCTCCCAGGGGTCTCTCAGAAACCGCTTTGAAATCCAACCCGAATCGCAAGTCTGTCTTGAGTGGCGTTCAACTTTCAGCATTCTGGGGCAGATTTGGATTTAATTAATTTCTCCTGCATTCCAAAGTCGAGTGATACTTTTTTAGGTTTTGCTGTTTCCTGGCCCGAAGCCTCACACCACACTGCTGGAAAAACTGAAGGGTTGGGGGAAAAGAATGCTTTCTCCTAAGAATTCACATAAAACGGATGGGACACTGTTACTTCAGGGGAAGTGATGGGTTTCTGAGCGTGCATGGAGACCCGCGGGCTCCTTTGGTAATCCACATGTGAGTTGGGGGACTTCTGACTCTATGATAGGGTTTTGTTATGTCATTGGTGTGACCGAGGCTGGCAATGGCCTTGCAGGATCAGTGTCCATGCACCGTTGCCTTGGTGCCACCCAGTGACCCAGTCGGTCGAGCTGAGCCTGTGGCTGCACTCTGGGATGGCGTCTGGTGTGTGCGATTGGATCAAACTGATTTGACTTTTCTTGCTGTTTTTGGCACTGGGATGGAAGGCTGGGCCCTCACACATGGTCAGCAGGCTCACTACCAGAGAGCCACACCTCCAGCCAGCTCTTTGTCTTACTTTTTTATTTTGAGTCAGGGCCTCGTTAAATTGCTCCGGCTGGCCTCGGGCTCGCTCCATAGCCGAGGCCAGTCTTTGAACTCATGACCCCTCTGCCTCAGGCTCTTGGGTAGCTGAGATGACAGGCTCGAGGCCTGGTTGAACACAATACAATTTTTAAGTCTTGTGGTACTGGAAGTCTAAGGTTGAAAAGAAGGCGGGGTTAGGAGCGACTCCGTGGATGAGAGCACTTGCCACCGAGTCTGATGTCCCCAGGTCTGTCCTGCAGATGCCACATGGCGGAAGGAGAGAACTGATTCCCGCAGCTCGTCCTCTGAGCACCACACTTGTGTTGTGGTAGGTGTGCGCTCTACCCCCCAAATAAGTGTAATATTTTTAAGAAAAGGGCTGGGTTGCAGCTCAGCAGTACAGGACTTGCCCAGCAGATATAAAGCCCTGGGTTCTAGCCCTATTGTCAAAATAAACTCTACCATACCCCCCCCCCAATCAAGCTAAAAATGCAGCTCTCTCGCTCTCTCTTCCACCTTTCCTCTCTCCCCTTCTTTCTCATTTCCTTTTCCTCTCCCTCCTTCCCCCCACTTTCTGTCTCTCTCGTTGCTTAGTAGCTGTGTGACCTCGAGCCCATACTTAACTCTCTCTGATCTGCAAAGGTGGGAGAAGAGTGGAGATGACCTGTCTCACCAGCTAGTGTGGGATAGTTTTCCCTTCTCTCTGCATATTAGCAAAACAAATGGGAGCTCTCACGTCCCTCTGCTTTGGGGACTGGGTCCTGCCTGCCACCCTCCACAGGAAAGAACAGGTAGATCCATTAGCAGGATGGCCAGGTGGAAGGTTTTGGGACTCCCAGGGCTTGCAGAAACTTGGAGAGGGCTGGGGACCAGGATATAGTTCAGTGACGGTGAGTCTGACCATGAATAAACAAGTAATCCCAAACAGAGGAGTTAGCTCAGTGGGTAAGGGTTCTTTCCATTATGCTTAATGGCCTGATTTCAGTTCTTTGGGCCTACATGGTAGAAGGAGAGAATTGACCTCTGAAGGTTGTTCTCTGACCTTTAGTGAAGTCACACACACACACACACACACAGACACACGCATGCACGCACGCACACGAACGCATAATCAACTGATCATATGTCTTACCATTGTTCAGAGGTAGCACAGATAAGTCCCAGCTCATCTGTGCCTCTCCATCCCCACACGACAATGACCCTGGCCTGTGGTTGCAGTGACTGAGAGGAAGCTGGGGCTTTCTGGGGATGTCAAGTTGGAAGAAAGGAAGGGCCAAGTCAGGAATAGCTGTGGACTGCTACCCTCTGGGGCCTGTAGATTCTCTGCTCTAACTCTCTGGCATCGGGAGTACTTGAGACTGTTTCAAATTATCTGTGAATAAATTTCCCTTTGGATTGTCAGGCAGCAGAAGTGGAAGAAGTCTCTAGAGCCAGCTCAGCCCTCCAAGAAAATGGCTGCCAGAAGCTGGGGACTTGGCTCTGGGCTTCATGTTCACAGCCAAGACCTCTGCTTCGCCATCTGAAATGAGGGTCTAATAGCAGCCAGGTTGGCCAGGAGGGACCTAAACAGCATCTCCCACACATACTCTAGTCCCAAACAGACATCTCTTCCTCATCGGAAGAACCCTAAAAATGACCCCTCTAACATGGTATGCCACATCCTGCAGCGAGGAGGGGGAGGCTCCTCCCCCCCTGGGCAAAAACACATTTTTGAAAAAGATTTACCACAGGAAACGGAGGTAAATGCAGAAGGCTGTCTTGTGTTCATGGTAAACCTCAGAGAAATATGATCTTAAAATGAGACAGAAATTAGTCGTGGAGGCTTCGAACGAAGGCGAGAAAATGAGTGGACAGAGGGGAAGCGTGCTACAGCACAAAGGATCTTGGGAGCTTAGAAAGGCCTTTAGGAGATGAAGACAGAGGCCCAAAGGGAAACCAGCATCTAAGATACAGGAAACAGACCAGAGCTGGGGGAACTCAAATTGTGAGGCAGGTTGTGGGAGGATCCTATTGTGTGTTGGCCCAGACTCAAACATCTGCTCAGGCATACTCAAAGGCTATTCGTGGCTTTGTCTTCCTCGGGGTTTGAGACACCGGCTCCATCTTGGCCTCTCTGAGGTCAATCTCAGCAAATGTAGTGATTGGTCTTGGTGGTCACCTTGTCATAAGACTGGTGACCCAGCCTTCTGAGAGGGGGCATTTTCAGAGGAGACTGACAGAGGGAGAAAAGATGTCCTCAATACTTTCACAGGCTAGTGCCTGGGTAAAGAAGGAGTCAGAGGACAGCAGTGTATGCATGTCCAAGCCACTCTTTGAAGCATCCATGCATCTAAGGCTGCAGCCATTGTTGGCTGACCTTAGACTCTAGTTTCCTGGGCATTTTAAGGTAGACTTGGTAGCAGTGACCTTCCAGGGAACTTCAGGCCTTCAGTGCCGGACTGAGACTATGTGGACTGACCAACTACTGGTACCTCAGTCTTTCTAGTCACATCGACAGTCCAGGGCAGAGAGAGAAATGTGTGCATATAACCAGCTTTCTATGCCCTTACATGGTCCGAGAGCCAAACCTAGGGAATGGTGCCGCCTATAGAGGGCTGAGTTTTCTTATGTTGATGGTTAAAGCTAATCATCACAGTGCCCTCTCTCTCTCTCTCTCTCTCTCTCTCTCTCTCTCTCTCTCTCTCATGTAAATACTTTCTATTAGCTCTATTCCTCTAGAGAACCCTGTCTACTTCAGTAGAGACATCCAGCCACAGTGGCTCTTTGGGGCTCAGTCATGGGATCCCCAGCAACACTAAAGGGCTCTGTGGAAGACCGTGTGTCAGTCTCCTTTGCTAGAAAGAGGGGCAGAAGGGAGGAAGGGCTCTTCTTTCCTAGTGGGCATTATCTTACCTGCACTGTTGCCTGTAACCACACCCTCTCCACATGACAGAGAAGAAAGAGGGAAGGACCAGCCTGGGGGAGAGCGGCCATGTTGTTGACTCAGCCAGTCTGGCTTCTGCCTGTCTCTGAGTTTGTCATCATGAAAGATTAGACTTGTTTTTGTCTTGTTTTTCCATTTCCACGAGTGCATGTGGTGCGAATATGTATGTATGTGTATGTTTTACATGTGTGCGGGCACAAAAGTGTAGGCACATGTATGTGTGTGTGCCCATGGACTTGACGCGGATATGAGTTGTGCCGAACCTGAGTCTTGCTGTTTGTGTGTCTGTCCCTGTGAGTGTGCCTGCCATCTGCTACCTGCACATGAAGTTCTTGCAGCCCTCACAACTGTCTGACACACGCAGAGCTATGGAGACCTGGAGCCTCCTAGAGTACACGTCTTTAGGACATGATGTCGCACAGGGCAATCAATCTCCTTTCTGCCCCAAGCTTTGAACAAGTACCCCTTTCACCAGCATCTGGCATGATGGTTTCTTTAGGACTTGTGCTCTCCACTATGGACTGTGCTGATTAAAATGGCCTCAGGCAGGATGTGTATATGTTTAGGGACTCTGTAAGTAGGAGCCTTGCAGCCCGTGGCTTATGAGCACCGAGTGAACATGTCATTCAGATGTAGGGAGGCTGAACAGAGACACATATCAAAGCTGCCTGGGCAGACTGTGCATCCCAGCTCTAAAATGCTCAGGACCATAACTCAGACTTTTGAATACTTAATTTACTCATCGTATTTACAATGAGATGGCTTAGAGACATAAGAGTCATTGCTGCGTTTTCTAGAACATTCTTACTCCCTGAAGGTATTTACTTACTCAACTGTTTAATAACTGTACAAAGCGGGGTTCCATGATGTGGAATTTTCCATTTGAGGTGTTATGTTAGTGTTCAGAAAGGTGTGGATTTCGGCAAGATGTGGTGGTGCTCACCTGGAATCTCAGCATTTGGGAAACAGAAGCAGGAGGATCAAGAGAGATGAAGGCCAGCCTGGACTACATAGCAAGTTTGGGCCAGCCTAGACTATGTAGCAAGTTTAGGCCAGCCTGGACTACACAATGAGACTGCTTTGAAAGAAAGAAAGAAAGAAAGAAAGAAAGAAAGAAAGAAAGAAAGAAAGAAAGAAAGAAAGAAAAGAACAACAACAACAAAAAGTTTGGAACATTTAGGTTTTGAATTTTGTGACCAGAGATGTTCAAGTCAAATATGTTAATTATTTTTATTGTACATGTGCGGTCAGAGGACAGCTTATGGAAGTTGGCTCACTCTTACTGGTTCCCCTACCTATATTTGATCAGGTGACAAGAACATGGTGACCTGAACCTGTAGTTTAGGGGGAGAAGTCTTACCAAGGCCATGTTAGGTCCTGAGTTTAGTCCCTCTCCCTGCAAAAGTGAGCAACCTGGGAAACAGGGCCTATGCCCTGGGTGGTGGGTACCCATGGTGACTGGGGCATTGCTGACCAGTCAGCCAGAGTGGATGCCCTGAGAGTCAATTCTGCGGCTTCTCCTTTGCTCTGACTTTCTGCCCAGAGCCCAGTTTGGGATCGCAGGCATGTTAGGTCCATGTAGTCAGGCCACCGAGTACATGTTAGGTCCCCATTGTCTGGTCACTGTAAAGTTCTGTGCCCAATGGGTACCCAGGTCTCCAAGCCAAAGCTGTCAGAGTCCAGAAGAATAATGTGTTGGCTGGTGTATAGAAGAGATTGGAGTATTCCCTGGCTGAGTTCTGTAGGTTTTCCTGGGGTATCATGCATTGTCCCACTCCAAGACTACATGATGTATTATTCCCCCTGGACTGCTAGGCCCATGAAGCTGAGGTACTTCCTTTTGGTGGAGATACATGCCTGAATCAGCCGTTCCGTTCCCTTCTCCCTGCCCTGACCAGCTCTTCCTCCCCTTACCCGACCCTAGCCTCGTATACCTACCTCCAGCCTCCTCTCTGGCCCTAGTCTCTTTCATTCGGGGGACATTAGTGGTGCCGTGGGTCTTATCATTCTCAGTTTGGCTGACTGGGGAGTATGGGGGACAGCAGCTTGGGGCCTAGGTCCCAAGAGAGCCCAGAGTGGTTGTGCCAACCTTCATGGCTGACCTGGGTTCCCTCTGGATAATATGAGACCCGGAGGTGACCTCAGAGGAATGATGCTTGTCTGCCCAGACACAACCAAATCCTCCTTGGAGGACAGACTGTGGGATAGAAGATGTGGAGCATGCCAGCATGGGTACCTAGAAAACAGTGAAGCACCCCAAAGGGCTGCTGTATTTGTCCCTGGTATCAAAGTGGTTGGAAGCAGACCGCAGATTGGTGAGGGCTAGGGCCACCGGCTACAACCTCATTTCTGCTTTTCTTTGGGTTTGAAGTTTTCCATAGAAAATGTCTTTTTTTCAATACATGCATTTATGGACACATTTTAAAGATTTGATTTTAATTTAATTTTTAATTGTGTGTATCTTTGTCTGTCTGTGGTAGTTATGTGCACATGTGAGTGCAGTTCCCTGTGGAGACCAGCAGAGGGCATCAGATCCCCCCTGGTGCTGAAGTCGCAAGTAGCTGTGAGCGGCCTGGGTGTTGGGAACTGAACTCCGATCCCCTGGAAAAGCAGCCTCTTTTACCTGCTGAGCCATCTCTCCAGCCCTGGAAAATTACATCATAAAATAGTTATAACAACAGAACAACAGCAATGAAAAGAATGCTTTTAGGAGGCCAGTGAGCTGCCTCAGTGGGCGGGGCTTTGCTGGCAAGATTGACAATTTGAGTTCCATTCCTGGGAGCTGCGTGGTAGAAGAGAGAGACGACTTCTGTGAATTTTCTCCCTTCGGCATATGTGCTGTGGGACACACATGAGCACGCTTGTATACACACACATACACACACATGCATGCACACACACTAAACAAGTGTAATTTAGAAACCAATTTAAAAGATGCATTTAGAAGAAAATACTTTCTTCAAAAAGTGTAGTTTCTTACGTGAAGAAATCAGCTCTTTAGGTTTTCAAAGGAAATAGCAAGCACAGAGAACCTTTCAAATCCCCAGCCTGGCACTGAGTAGGGCTGTTTGCTTGAGACCAGTGCAAGGGTGCCAGGACCCTGACCCTAAGCGTTTCTTACTAAACATGTCCAAGGCCTTTGATCAAGGAGTCTTGATAACCTTGAAGAGATGGCAGCCTGCTTGCTTAGTGAGTAGAGTTATCTCCTCCATTTTGCAGATGGAACACTGAGGCCCAAGGGGAGTCTGTCCCCGAGAAAGGCATGGCCTTAGGCCTGTGACAGTTGAAGGGGTGGCTCCAGGACTCAGCTATCTCCTGGGCCTCTCTCTCAATTGGTGATCGCCTGTGTTTGGCTTTGGCACAGAGAATCCTTTGGAGAACAGACATAGGGGTTTCTCTCTCCGCCATCAGCTCTCTTCTCTTGAAAGCAGCAAGATTCTCTGAAGCTTTGACATGTTCCTGCACTGTCAGGGATGGAGCTGCAGACACATATCTCAGAGGGTGCTGGCGTGCTGGGCTTGTGTGCAAGGAACTACCCATTAACATGGTTCACCGGGGACCAAGTGGAACTCAGAATGGCGCTGATCCTACCTGCCGTCTCCTGCCCCTCTGCGCGATGCATATCCAATAAACACCATTTGATTCCTCTCCTGGCGCCTAGCTGAGCCCTGTGTACAACAGGCTTTCCTTAAATATTTACTGAAGGAACAAATCAGGCTGCAGCGCCTGAAGGAGCAGGAAGAATCCCGTTGGAGAGCCTCGGACACCACCGAGGAAATGCACTGCACAAATCTGTGGCCATCTGTCAGGCGCTGTGAAGGACCAGAAAAAAAAAAAAAAGCCATCAGCTTTCCTAAAATAGCAGCAGGATTTCCGGCTGGGCAGGGCCGGCGCCGACTATAGCTGAAAAATGGGACCAGCGGGCTATCCTGCACTGGGAACTGGAGATGGGTCTGCCAGGAGCCCAGATGCCATCCGTGTGGCTAGGTGACAGCTTCTAGAGGGTCAAGGAGAGGACAGGGGAGAGATGAGAGGATCCTCTGTCCAGATGCTGTAGGCGGGAGGAGACCATGACACTCCTCTCCCAAGCCTTTCACCACATCTGTTAGTCCCTGTCCTGTGTGTCACTGGGAGACATGCTCTGGTGGCTAAGCAGCTGGGTTGGAGTCCAGGCTCCCACATAGTCCTGATATGTGACTCTGGACCCTTTATCTGCCTCAGTTTCTTTATCTGCAGCATGGGGCTAAGAAGAGCATTTTCTAGAGAGGGCTGTGAGGATAGTGGCGGCAGCTGAGAAAGATTAAAAAAAAAAAAAAACGTCAGGTGCAATGGCACACATTTGCCATCCCAGCACTTGGGAGGTTGAGGCAGGAGGATTGCCATGAGTTCCAGGCTGGTCCTTTGAGATCTCATCTCATAAACAGAAGCAGTACTAATTTGATGGCGTGATAGGTATAGACACTTAGCACACAAAGCCTGATGACTGGAATTTGATTCCCAGGGACCACGCATGGTAGAGGGAGAGAATTGACGCCTATGGAGTGGATGGGTCTCAACTTTCCTTTAACATAGTTCCTCATATGGTGATGGTGATCTCCAAACCTAAAAGTATTTTCGCTGCTTCTTCATAACTATAATTGCTACTGTTATGAATCATAGCATAAATATCCGATGTGCAGGATATCCGCTATGCAAACCCCATGAAAGAGTCCTTTGACCCTCCCTCAAAGGGGTCTCAACCCACAAGTTGAGAACCGCTAATTTACATAATGTCTGTTTGCCAAGTGTGGGCTGCTTTTTTTTAATATATATATATACTGTAGCTGTCTTCAGACACACCAGAAGAGGGCATCCGATCCCATTACAGATGGTTGTGAGCCACCATGTGGTTGCTGGGACTTGAACTCAGAACCTCTGGAAGAGTAGACAGGGCTCTTAACCGCTGAGCCATCTCTCCAGCCCATGTGGGCTACTTTTATACTCACACCCAAATAATGTGTGTTCCTTATCCCGCCCAGTGGCCCTGTATCCGCCAGCATCCGTTGTTGCCTGGGATGCAGCCATCCACACATACCCCGCTTACCTGCAGTCAGGGTCTGCTAACCACCCATTATCTGGGAGTATGCATGCAGTATACCCCATATCCATGTGGGATTCATTCCATGACCCCTAGGAGATGGAAGGCAGCTAACACAGAACCCTGTAAGTGCTATGTCTCATGGCGTACCCTACCGTGTGTCACACACACCAGAGTTGTCCCCTCATCCCTCTCATACCTTGACACCTCTGGAGCATTGTTCTTAATGTGTTTATAAATGAAACTGGGTCCATCACAACACCCCAACAATCAGTCCATATTCAGGGGTGATTCTGGGCTGGGAAGTCTGAGATAGCTTCACTTTTGGGTCTGACAGTGACCACTGCTGCCTGGGGTTCCTGCATGGTTTGGCTTCTAACCTCAAGGTCTTTGTTAGGCCTTCATTGCTGTGACAAATGCCAGTGCCAGACTATTTCAGAGAAGATTTAGTTTTGCTCATGGTCTCGGGGCTTTGAGTCCCCAGTCAGCTGGTTCCATTGCTGTGGGCCTGAAGTGGCTGCAGACAGCCTTCGAGGAATTTGGGGACCAGATCTGCTCACCTCATACTGGGTGGGAAGCAGAGAGGCCAGCAGGAAGGGACATAGACCAACATAGAGTCCCCAAGGACCTTCCCCTAGGGACATGCTCCCTCCAGCAAGGTACCGTTTCCCTGTGATTCTACCTCCTGAACTAGACCCGAGGAAGGAAGGACATAGCACCTCTCCCTAGGATCCCAGTTTCCCCAGTTAGTGTAAACCACGAGATATGACCCTAGTCCTCACATGGACCACAGTCCTTTGTGATCTGCCCCAACCTCCAATTCTGGAGCCCTCAACTGCCCCAGCCTAACCAACCAGGACTGTAAGGAGCCCATAACTCTGTCCCTGCACTGCTCGGGGCCAGTGTGACAGCAGCCAGGCTGAGCTCCCTTAGAGGGTACCCCACCCTCTCCATCAGCTTTACACTCTCCTACCTGACCTTCCCTGTTCAGCCACCCAACTCGTGACTTACGTATTTACTTATGTATTCTTCCCCACAGTAGACTGCCATGAGCTCGCTGTCAGAAACATAGACAGACACCATTGCGTGTTTTCCTTGATGTCATAACAATAAAAACACGAGCTACTTCAGTTCTGTCAGCTGCAATTTACTGAATAGTCTCAATCTCCCTTGAGAGACGGCTGAGGCAAACCTAGGTTCTTTTACTCTGATCATAACAGAGTGGGTATTAGCTCTCAGATCATATTGTACACCACATAGTCAATCAATAAATCCATTCACCCACCCACCCATCTATCCATCCATCCATCCATCTTCTTTCTACCTATACCTGTCTGTCTGTCTATCTATCTATTCTATCTATCTATCTGTCTGTTTATCTATCTATCTATCTATCTATCTATCTATCTATCTATCTATCTGTGTAGGTTATAGAATGCAAAGAGTTAGCGAAGCCACAGCAGAATTCATGAGGTTTCAAAGTCACATGAAAGGCAGATGCCCAAGTCTTACACAGTACAAGGAGTCCATGCGAGAATAAGAGAAGGAACTGGCCTGGTGTCTGCAGGAAGTGCCTGCACAGAGTCAAGACGCAGGGTATAGGTTGAGCTGAGTCCCATGATCAAGTTGAGATGAAGGACCATGGTGGATATAGCATCAATGAGTCCCCACAGATAACGGGGCAGACGGATGGATGGATGGATGGATGGATGGATGGATGGATGGATGTCAGTTAACTTAGGCAGAGCTGAGTGTAATCCCCTGAGATGGTCAGTTCTCCACCTGCAGGACCAAACACTAGGTGATCAGAGGACACGTACCAGGGTAGTCACTATCACAGTGTTTGGTACCCTCCTCTTTGTGTGGTCCAGTTGAGGGGGTTGAACCCCCATCCTCCATCTGGATGTCTGATAAGTTCTCAGGCTTAGACTTCCTGCTACGATTTTAATTACCCATATGTCCATACGGCCCCCAATTTACTTTGATCATTTTAGAGGGCAGGACCCTTTCTGCTTTCAGAATCCATCACTTAGTCTGTGAGTCGTGGGTGGTGCTGGACAGTTGACGCTTTCATGAGTCTACCGAGGAAGAGAGTCCGTCTCTGACCTCAGAGTGGACTCAAACTCTGCTTGTGAGATGGAATCCAGCCTGAAAGCCACTGAGTGTTATACAGCTTGGACTGAAGAAAAGGCACAGCCCGACTTCCAACAATGCCCCTCCCTTCCTGGCTGCTGAGCTCCGGGCTCTCCCAGCAGTCCTTGAGGCTCTCGGATACCTGCCTGGCTTCCAGGGCTGCAGACAACAGCCCCTTCATGTTGTTCCTGAGCAAACACAGCCAACCTGGCTTGCTCAGCCCCACAGAGGTGAGAGAGTTTTCTGTTTGCTGCTCCCAGTGGGCAACTGGTTGGGAAAGAGCACAAAGGACCTAGTGTCCGTCCCCGAATACCAGCACATGCGCAGCCTCTGCCTCTGGACTGCTTTATCAGCCGCATGCAGCTCCAGCAGCCTTGTTTTCTCAGGTGTGGGGTAAACCCACGGCCTCTATGCAAAGGAGCCGGCAGCCCAGTCTGAAAGAGCATCAACCATCAGCAGACGGAGCTTGTCATGTGAGCCCAGGGGCAGACTAGACAGGCCGGCCTCCGAACACCACAAAGCGCCTTCTCTCTCCTCCATCAAAGAGCCTGGGCAAGAAGGGGCCCGGTCAAGCTTCAAGATGTCAAGAGTGAGCTGGCAGGTTATGGTGGCTCCTGCTGCCAGGCAGGGGGGCACACAGGAACAGTGGTGTGGGGATGGGCACAGGCTCTGGGACCTGGTCCACAGTGGGGAGGAGGACACTGAGCCTGCAGGCTAGGTGGGCCCAAGAGAGAGGTGAGGGGCTCTAGAGAAATGGATAGAAAGTAGACAGAATCATCCACCCTCCCTCCCACCCATCCATCCATTCATACATTTATCCATCTGTCCATCTATCCATCTAGTCATCATCCATCATCTACTTACCCATTTGTCCATCCATCCATCCATCCATCCATCCATCCATCCATCCATCCATCCATTCAGCTAGCCATCTATCTAACCATTCATCTGTCCACCCATCTGTTCATACATTTATCCATCTGTCTATCCATCTATCCACTTATCCGTTTGTCTGTCCATCCACCCATCCATCCATCTATCCACTTATGCATTTATCCATTGTCTGTCTGTCCATCCATCCATCTAGCCAGCCATCTATCTAACCATTCATCTGTCTACCCGTCTGTCCATCCATCCATCTAGCCATCCACCCTCCCAACCATTTCTCTGTTCGTTTACTGGTCCCTTTTTCTTTCTTCTTTCTCTCCACTCATCCATCTGTCTTTCCTTCTATCCTTCCTTCTTGCCATCTGCTCACATATCCACTGACCCTTCCTCTGTTCCCCCACTTTCCCCTTCATTTTCTCTATTTTAACCACCCATTCATTCTTACTTTCTTCCTTTTATCTGTCCGTCCTTCTGTCCTTCCTTTTATTCATCCATCCATCCAGTCCATGGAACAGTGTTGGGTCCCCTCTTTCCCCATGGGTGAAGGAGGGAAATCTCTCCCCAAGCCTAAGTAGCTTGAGGTGGCAAACTGTATCCAGTGCTGTCCACATGGGGTCTGCAGGTGCTTTTCAGTGACAAACACACCCAGCCCTGAGGAAGGAACCCATCTCCCATAACCTCCAGAGCCACTCAGGGCAAGTCAGCAGAGCCAGTAGGGACAACGCCATGGTGTAACCTCTAGCTCTCTGTGAGGATGTAACCTGCTTATTAGAATGATGTCATGGGCTAGCAGGGAGGTCAAACCATTGTTGAGGACAAGATGGCTTGGTGGGGACATATCTGGAAAAGGGACCTCACAGTTAGGAGAGCCTAGAAAGCTTTAAAAAATGGCAGCACTAGAAGTGTTGAAGTACAGCCAAGCGTATTCTAGAAAGGGTCGGGCAATATTCTACGTGTTGAGAGCCAAAAAGCAAGTCAGCAATGTTTTATAGGTATCTATGTATCTATCATCTATCTATCTATCTATCTATCTATCTATCTATCTATCTATCTATCTATC
>NW_021628014.1:0-10263 GCF_004785775.1 Grammomys surdaster
TGAACGGAGGTTCCCACTGCTTGAACGGTGGTTCCCACTGCTTGAACGGAGGTTCCCACTGCTTGAACGGTGGTTCCCACTGCTTGAATGGTGGAGTAGAACAGGATATGGTATGTCCTTCAACAACCCCGAGGCCTGAGTCAGGCCTGGCAGGAGGAAGAATTTACATGGTAACAGTATTCAAGCTCTCCTGAGCTGCTTTGCTGTGGAGACACTTCTACAGAGCACCGTGGGACACGTGCCCCAAAGTCTGTTCATGGTGCCAATGTCACATCTACTTATTAACTCACAGAACGTGGGATGGAGCCCTGGGCTCTGGCACAAGCTAGCCCCTGCACCACCAACCCCAAGGCCCCGTTTTTAAATCCTCACCTGGGGGGCAGGGGATGGGACTCAGGTGTGCTGGCTAGTTTTATGTCTAATTGACATAAGCTAGAGTCATTTAGGTAGAGGGACTCTCCACTGAGAAAATGCCCCCATCAGAACAGCTTGTGGGCAAGCCTGTGGTACATTTTCTTGGGTGACGGTCTCTCTCTCATATTCTCTCTCTCTCTCTCATACACACACACACACACACACACACACACACAACACACACACACACCTTGCCCTGCCACCAGAATAAAACACGCGGGACATCCATGCTCAGCCTACCACCACGTTAGCTTGCTCCCACTTCCCTCCTGCCCTCAGAGAGAGGCGACTGAAGGGTCTCTTCCTGCGAACTTTGCACCCACTGTGCCCTCTGCCAGGCCAGTTCCTTCTTACTGCTTGTCTGTTCCATCAAGGGGTCAGAGTCCTGAAAGCTACGCTTGATCACAAAGCCCCCAGGATTTCAGCAGTCTTCCACACCACCTCCAAGTGGCTGCTCAGGGACCTCAATTGTCTTGTTCACAGTGAAGTCACCAAAATACAGTTTTGTTGAGGGGTGGCTCCCAGTGCTACTGATCTAGTAAGCAGTAAGTAGCTTTGGATGATGTCTATCCCAGTCAAGTGATCATATCCAACAACTCCCACACGTCCCACCTCAATGTGGTCAGTTTGGAGGTTTGGGGGAGCTGGGACCCCTGTGCTGTGTGTCCTGGCCCAGGCAAATGTTTCAAACCTTTCTTGTTTCCCATAAAAGTAATCCAGCTTCTTCCAGGAATAGGGTACAGCCTCTCTTGCCTCCTGGGCTCCCCAGCTGCCAGCCCCTGAGTAGGGTCCCACAAGGCGTGCCTAACAGACCAAGGACCTGGAAGAGGGCCTCTGAGGAGACAGGAAAACCAGGGATGCCTGCTCAGCTGGGCCAAAATTGGCACAGAATATCCTCAGTAAAGCAGCTAGCCAGTCTGCCATGGGCTGGACCCAAGAAGCTTCAGACCTTAGGCTGGAGGCTTCCTACTAAGGTCTGAGACACAACACATACCCTCGCTGATGACCAACAACCAAATGACCTAGCCAGGGCACCGTGGCTTAGTGTGACACACAGGCTCCGACCATCAGTCTCTGGTGACCTTACAAGAAAGGTGCAGCTGGCTGGTCCTCAAGGGAAGAGTGACAGCCATACACTGCCCAAGTCTATCTGGTGGTGCCCTGGGCCTCCTGGTCATACTGCTCCTGGGCAGGCAATCTGGGCCCTGCCAGGGAACAAGGTCATCTGTCCCTTGGCAAGCAACCAGAGGAAAGTGGTAAGGTGGGGGAGGGAAAGTAGATAAAGAGGTGAGCCAGGGACAAAGAGGAGGTGACACAGGGTCACAGAGAAAAGAGAGCTAGGAAGAAAGTCCAGCAGACAGACACAGGCAAGGTGGGTGAAGAGGTGAGACAGGAATGAAAAGGAGGTGACACAGAGTCATAGAGACAAAGACAGATGGACAGACGGAGGGACGGGGACACACACACACACACACACACACACACACACACACACACGGCAAAAACAGAGAAGAGACAGGGCCACAGGGAGAAAAAGGAAGAGGCAGACTCTACGCCCGGCAACAGACAGTCTGAGCAGCATGTGTGGCCAAGGCCAGGAAGAGCAGTGTGACAGAGGGCCAGGGGGCAGGCAACAGGACACCGTGGGCCAGGATGTGAGGGCTGACATCAGTGAAGATGAAGAATCTCCGCCACAGACATCCCCCTCAGCAAAAGGGGCCGGTCCAGAGGTCAGGAGTCCAGGACAGACTTTTCCTGTTCACGTCCTGCCTCTGCAGGAAAACGCTCTAGCCTACCCTCAGGGACACGCCTGCTTGGTCACAGGTCCCTCTCCATCACAGGAGGGCCACAGCATCTGCTGACTGGTCACGGCTGGGTGTCTGCAGGCTCTGGGTTTTTAGAATGTTGCATGGTACCATGGCACTTTCTTGGGAATTCACACTGTGTGGCCCCGCAGCCTATGATTCTTGGGGCAGATCTGGGCTAGGGACCAGGAGTGGTCATCAGACTGACGTCCAGTCAGGTCCATTAGCCAATGGGCAGCTTGAGGAAAGGTGCCAGAACATGGTCCTGATCCCGTTCCCAAGAACAGGTTCAGGAGGTCATCGTCCCCAGAGCCTATGCCTGAACCTGCCTCACCTTACGCAGAGGCCAGAGAAGTTTCTAGAACCGGAGCTGCCCTGACAGATAAGCAACAGGTAAGTCTACTGCTCCACATGGCCAGCTACACTCCTCACCCACGGGCAGCTGAGGTCGGGGAAAGTCTCGCTCTTTCTCGGCTGGGTGGGCTGAGAGAAGAGGCAGGACACTGGTGGCCACCTCTAATACCCAATGACTTTCATGAGGGGATTGTAACCTCTGCGGTTTTTTAAATGTGACCACTGAACATGCACTCTGACATAGGCAGGAGGGGGGCAGAGAAGAAGAGCTGGTCAACGGAGGGCCAGGCCAGCTTGGATGGCTCAGGGCAGGTGGAGGACACAGACATGTCACACATCCAAGAGACCTGTCCATGGCCATCTCAACCTGATTAGGGACACTCCGGAAAGGTCCCTAAGGGTGTCTAAAGCTCCCTTCCCCTCCCACCACCCTGCTTGTCTGGGTATTGGTCCCCAGGATTGAGGTTCTTGGGGATTATTCCACTAACAGCAGGTTTTGAAGAGTCTTGGGCTGGACATGCTAGCAACGGGGGAGGGGTAAGCCTGGACGTCCACATCTCCACAGACGTCCATCCCAGTGTGTTCAGGGACAGCTAGGCGCTAAACGTCCAGGTGTCCCTAGGGTCACCTCTCTGCTTCCTCTCTTGGTTCAATCCCATCAAGGCAGAACTGAGAGTCGAGGTGGCCCCAGTCTCTGGGGTCAGCAAGGAGGCAGTCAGTTCCAAGGTGGCATGCAGGATGCAGAGCCCAAGGAGAACAGCTGGGACCGCAAGCACCCAGGAAGTACTACCTGGTGTCTACCTTACAACTCTTCCCTCGAGAGTCTAAGAGTGAGGATGGCTTGCTGTAACTCCCAGTGTCTTTTTCAACCATTACACACGGATCACCCTATAACGGGTCCCCAATCACAGCACGCAGCAAGCGCTCAATACATGCCCCAGTGAGCACACACATCCTAGCCACCCAACAGGCATCTCTCGAGGAGCCCTCTGAGCGGCACCTGGTATGCTGAGCAGAATGGCCACTTGTGGCTTTCCTAAGCAACAGTGTGACCAGGAACCACAGGAACCACACCAGGACCACAGGCACCACAGCGCCTGCGAACAGGGGCCACTCCAGAGCAGGGGATGGGGAACAGGGTAAGAGAGAGATCAAAATAGCAAATGGGTAGAGAGCTGGTCCTACAGCTCCCGGAGGCAGGCACACCTCCTCCAGGAAAGAGGAGCCGTCAGAAGTGGCAAAGGGACAGAGCCATGCTGGGTGAGGCTCTGCCTCAAAGGACACTCTCAGTGGGAGCAGCTTTCCACCCTCAGCCCTATTTCAGGACATGTCACCACAGCCCAGAGCCTAGCAAACCATCCCTAGAGTACAGAGGCCCGGCAAACAGAGCCGCACATGAGGCCACCAGCAGCGCGCGGCTGAGCAGAGATGAGAGGCAGGTCCCACTACCCAGTGATCCCAGCAGAGCAACCGTGCTCCCCAGCTCCCACACAGCCTAGGGAGTACCCTGTGGGTGCTCATTTAGCTAGTTACAATCCCAGCTCTCTACGTACCAAGAACCTGTCCCTTACTTAGGCTGCTTCACATTTAGATGCACAAGACACGGCACAGTGACAAGGCACAGTGACAACGTACCACATTCACCATGGCTGCTCTAACTGGTGACTCTGTTTGGGGAGGCCTTAGGAGGTGTGGCCTTGTTGGAGGAAGTTTGTCACCAGGGTTGAGCTCTGGGGTTTAAGAACTAACTGTTACCCCTAGTTTGTTCCCTCTGCTTGGAGTTTGTGGTTCTAGGTAGGAACACGCAGCTTCCTGCTCTCGGTCCACACCTGACATCGAGAGCCACGCCTTCCTACCGGGATAGACTCTCAACTCTGGAGAACAATGGGAAGCCCACGTAAACTCGTTCTCTTGTAAGTCGCCTTGGCAACTGGTATTTTATCACAGCTACAGAAAAGTAACTAAGATGGTCACTGCCATCGCCAACATCACCGTCAGGCTGGGTGGCAGTAGCGCACTCTGAGTTCGAGGCCATTTTGGTCTCTAGAGCAAGTTCCAGGACAGGAAGGACTACACAGACAAACTCTTTCATGAGAAACCAAACCAAAGCAACCAAACAACATCACCAACATCATTACCACCGCCATTATCAACCATCATCACCAAAAGACCATGATCACCAACCAGTAGTATTACCAAAACCATCACCACCACCATTATCACCACGGCAGGCTGCAGCACCCCCCTCCCCCCCCGCTTATCTCTATAGGGCTAAGTGCAGGGATTTACACAGGGCCCCATGTCACCACACCATAAACCCCAACGCCTCCCAGCCTTTCCAACGGGTGTCCAACTGACCTTTTGTCTGTCAGCCTAGAAAATTCCTGAATGCCTCAGCAAAACCTCTGGCATGCCCACTGCTCTGTGCCACAGCACTGTGGAGCCACACATCTGTCAGAACCATAAGCAAGCCAGCTCACTGTGGGCGCATAAAATGAGCTAGAAACCCACAGCCACAGACCAAACTCAGCCACCCTTCAAGTCCAGAGTGGACACAGACCGAGCCCTGGGTGTTTCACTGAGCAAGCACACAAGCGTGTGTCTGTGTGCGCTTGTGTGCACGTGTGCATGGAGGGCCACAGGTCAACCTCAGGCACTGTCCTTCACGGACTGCTCACCTTGGATCTGGAGACCGAGTCTCTCTAGGGTCTACAGCTTGTTGGTTAGGCAGGCTGACTGGCCAGCAAGCGGCAGTATCCTGTCTCCGCCTCTCTTCCACTGGGATTAGGAGCGTGTGCTACTACACTGAGCTTTCTGTGTGGATCTAGGGATTGAACTCGGGTTCTCACGCTCACATAGCAGGCACTTTACCGACTTGCTGGCATTTTTACTGGGGTGTTGCACTTGTCTCAGCAGACTGACCTCCCGATCTAAACTTTGCTTAAGTGGACCAGAAAGCCAGCTGTTTTGTGGGACGGCAGTCTGTCTGTGATGGTCCAGCCCAATTCGCAACGAGGCCTGACCTTTGCCAATCTGGGAGAGGAGGATGAACAGCACATCACCTCTCTCCGCCTCCCAAACGCCACACCCCAGGAATCCCTGGCTTCTGTGTTATCAGGGTCTGTGCATTGCCCACGTTTACTTAACATCTTTCAGAGATCAGCCAGCTCTTGCTAAAGGTGGACAGCGATGCTGCAGGCTGTGCAGGAATGGCTCTGTGCCCATAAAGCTTTATTTACAGAACAGGCGGAGAACAGAACTGCAAGCCACCAGCTGCTGGCACTCTAAGCTCACTCTAGACACCAAGGCATGAAACAGACGTGGTGACCTTCGGCTATTTCTCCCCTCAAATATCCACGAGTGAAGGGTCAGAGTTGGGAAAGCTAAGTGGGTCTCCCCAGATTGTCCTGGGCAGTCAGTCTTTACTTTGAAAATATGCCCTCACTTTTATGTATGGGTGTTCTTTGCATGTATATCTCTGTACCATTTGTGTACCTGATACCATTGAGACCAGAGAAGGATACTGGATCCCCTCGAACTGGAGTTACAGAGGGTTACGAGTCACCATGTGGGTGCTGAGAATCAAACTTGGATCCTCTGTAAAGAACAGTCAGTGCTCTTAACTACTGAGCTATCTCTCCAGCCCTGAAATGTAGCCTTATAACAGCAAGGACTATGGACTGACCAGCTCTGAACCAGGGACACCCTAACAGAAGCGGCTCCTGTTCCCACATCTGTACTCTGCCAACACCCTCTGTAGGTCAGATGCTACAGAGGGAGCCCTAATGGTAGAACTGTATGACACCAATCATCAAGGACAGGAACCACCCAGCAAGTGTCCTTCGAGTGCAGGGGCCTGGTCCCCAAAACCAAGCAGCCCACACGATGTCTTACCTGGCTCTTGCCACGACGCCGATAGCTCCGCCTCACCAAACTCTTGTAATTTTCATTCTTCTTGGTCAGGTAGTAATAGAGGACACACTCAGCTACTGTCTGTAGGGCAGAGAGAAGACGCTGAGGAGTGTATGGGGTGAGAGAATTCATACTAGAAGCCAGGAGCCAGAGGCCAGAGTTCAAATCCTAGTTCCTCTGATGACAAGCTGGGAGGCCCTGGGAAAAGTATCTAACCTCTCTGAATACCAACCAGCTTGCTTGTGACATGCAGAAACGGATTGTGATCAAGTAGGTTACTCTGAATGAGACACACACAGGACAAAGCCTGGCATGGAGAGATGGAGCCATAAGCTATCAACACAGGTCCCGTCCTTGCAACTATAGTAAGAGTGATGACATCACAGCAGCTCAGATCCTGTGGAGAACAAAGCCACAGGTCCTCAGAGCTATGCAAACCCAGCCTTTGCCACACATGGCTCTGTGTTCCTTCCCTGACATCTGCGATCCTGAACGACCTCTCCCAGAATTTAAGCATCATGGACAAGAAGCGTTAATGGACGCCTGGAGTGGCAACCGTGTCTGAAATGTCCATGCCTGTCATGTCTGACCTAGTGCCAAGCCAGGGACCACAAGGACTGTGGAGTGGGACAGACCCCAGCTACCTACACGTATCAGGCCACTCCTGGAGTGTGCCATGAACAAACACTATTTCCACAGGGTCTCCCAAGCCAACCCTTGCCCTCATCCATGACCCACCAGAGGAACTGTGTGCCAGCCAGCCCAGGAAGGTGATATGGCCTTAGCAGCCACCTGTGTCCTAGAAGCTCTGAGCTACCTCATCTACACCCTCTCTGCATGCCTCCCTCCCTCAAATTCCCCTCCTCCTCCCTCCCCCACAGCCTTACTCAACCTCCAATTTCAAAGCCACTCTGGCTCTGTGGAGCCCTAGCCTTAAACCTAGGACTACTGAGTCACCCACACCCATCGGGATGCATCACCAGACAGGTAGGCTATTTATAACGCTGGTTCCCAACACTGGTTCTTCAGGTACCAGATCCCAGAGGGTCCCGTCTCCCCAGAACATATCAGCCCACGGGAAGGCTGTTAGGAATGATCACTGTCTTTGAAAACGGCTATGTAGATCCCATGTCCCACCTCCCACCATCTGCCAGCATCTCTGGGACTCACGGTAGAGGGCCAGCCAGGCTGGACATTCCACTGTTGAGGGTCTAGACACAAACTGCAGCCCTCAAGGGTGGGCCATGGTAGTCTGAGGTGCTGAGCCTACAGAATCAACTCCAGCATATAGCCAATGCTGCCACCTGCCCACCAAGGGTTGTTCATGTATTGCAGGCTAGCCTAGTATGTGAGTAAAAGCCAGCTAACTGCTCTCCGGGGACAATGTGACTCCTTACAGACAGGAAGCAGAGCCAGAGCAGAGTGCTCCAGGCTCTGGTTTGGAGAACAGGTTGGGTTCAAATATCAATTCTGCATGAAGGTTTATTCAGAATGATAGACGTGTTAGCCACACACCGGAAGTGGTAGTAAGAGTTGTCAGAAAACCCGTAATACCCATGACAAGGACTCAGGAGATTACTCCACACACAGACCTGGATGCAGGCCATACCTGGCCACAAGGCCTCAGTTGGAACATGGCAAAACTCTCAGAACTGGCGCCTAACCCAGTGTTCTGGGCAAATGGTTATGTGATGCCAGTCCCCGCAGCTTTCCTGGGCGGCCTGGGCCTGAAGCCTGAGGCTCCTCCCCATCCCGGGTGGGGCCTGCCTGGGTTTCCCTCTAAGGAAGGAGGCGGAGGCAGGAAAAAAGATGGAGCTGGCCAGAGAGACAGAGGAAGGCACGCACTCCACCCAACCCTGACACCGGCCCTAGGGAATGGATGGCAAGCCGGTTTAGTGCCCAGCACTGCCAGCCAGGGATGGGCACTCACCTTTCTCTCCAGGAATGAGGCGATCAGGCCAAAGTTCTTGGGGTGCTGCATGAACCTGGGGGAAGAAAAAGACAGGTCAACGTTGAGGCCAGGCTGAGGGGAGGCCCTACAGGACAACCAAGCACTGAGAGTGCCCAATGCCTGCCACCCCAGCCTGGCTTGGCGGGCACCGCCCCACTAGCAGATCTTCAGGGCGTGGGAAGGGCTTCGGGGCAGGGACCAGGGTCCAGGGCGTTCCTCTGAGTGACTCACTGGCTGTAATGCCTTTGAAAATACATTTGTTTGTCTTGCCACAGGCTTCCAGGAAAAATGAGGACACGGCATTCAGCTTGCCAGTGGGGTCCCCCCACCTCCCCAGATCTGCTTTTGTATCTCTCCCCAGCCGGGTCTAAGAAGGTGGGCCTGGCTCGCCCTGGCTCGGCCAGCCAGGCCCAGCCTACATCAAGCCAAGCCTGCCTGGGCGAGGTTGGACAAGCCAGGCAACAAGGCCTCTGAGTGCTGGAGCAGAGCCTTGGATGCCCAGGAAAAGCCAAAAGTGGCTGGAGCCGCAGGGGGTGGCGGGAACTGGCGCCAAGCCACCAGCTTCCTGCTAAGCTCAAGCAGTACTGGGAAAGCCAGCCAGCTGAAATGTCAGGGCCAGGCAGCTGTGGGGGTGGGGACAGGGTCAAGGCCTGCTTACACCCTAAGGGTGCTGGGTGGCGTCACTGGGCCTGCCCCCTTGTCTCCAATGAATTGCCACCACCCTGGTATCTCCCGGGGGTAACAAATGGCTGCCAGCAGTAACAGGCCAGTTCCCACCAGTGTGCAGCCTGTTTTGGGCTGCCCCGCCTGGCCTCCAGGTGGCTGGGCAGTAGGCCAGAGGCCCCTCCCGTTCTCCCCGCCAGACACTGGGGAATTCGGAAGAGCCTCTAAACTCTTCCAAAGGAAGCAGAGGTAGCAGAGCGGCAGGATGGTGGCTACCCTGCCAGGGCCCCGCCCACCCAGATGGCAGGCAAGCCTAGGGTACCACTCTTACCCTGCCGCCATCCCTTCCAGAGGGCTTCCCCAGGCAGTGATGGGCCCCAAGACACCAGGAACCAAAGTTAAGATACTGCAGGGCACCTATCTCTCTCCTCACCACAGTTCACTGGCAGAGCCAGGTCTGATGATACAACTTGTAACCCGGCAACTCAGGAGACTGAGGCAGGGGGACAGCCAGCCTGGGGTACAGTCAGTTTCAAACCACCTAGGGCCAGTTTAGGAAGACCTCATCTCAGAACTAAAACAAGAAAAAACCAAAAACATGTGACTCAGAGGTATCAAGGCATAGGCACACATGAGGGCCCAGGTTTGGTCTGGTTTGGCCTGGCCTGGCCTGGCCATTTTGTGCCCCTGCTGAGGGAGCGTGTATGAGGTTCTACATCTAAGGTTCAACTGGTCAAAGGCCAGTAAGGCTCCAAAAAGAAGTCAACCATAGCAGTACACGCCTAGATTACCAGGAGTATGGGCTGAGGCAAGAAGTTTCAGAGTTCAAAGCCAGTCTGTGCTGCACAAAAAAGCCCTGCCTTAAACAAACAAACAAACAAACAAACAAACAACATGAGCAGGTCATGGTGGCATATGTCTATGATCCTAGTATTGGGGAGACTGAGCCAGGAGGGTTCAAGACCACCCCTGGCTATACAGTGAGTCTGAAGCTAGCCTGAGCTATGAGACTCTGGAAAACAAAGCAGCAACCACTACCCCCACTCTTCAAAATGACAGGCAACAAAATTTTACACATACAAGAGCACATATACTCAAGTGCACATGCACACACATGCACACACACACACACACACACACACACACACCACCTGGGCCTATGCA
>NW_021628015.1:0-10256 GCF_004785775.1 Grammomys surdaster
TGAACGGAGGTTCCCACTGCTTGAACGGTGGTTCCCACTGCTTGAACGGAGGTTCCCACTGCTTGAACGGTGGTTCCCACTGCTTGAATGGTGGAGTAGAACAGGATATGGTATGTGCTTCAACAACCCCGAGGCCTGAGTCAGGCCTGGCAGGAGGAAGAATTTACATGGTAACAGTATTCAAGCTCTCCTGAGCTGCTTTGCTGTGGAGACACTTCTACAGAGCACCGTGGGACACGTGCCCCAAAGTCTGTTCATGGTGCCAATGTCACATCTACTTATTAACTCACAGAACGTGGGATGGAGCCCTGGGCTCTGGCACAAGCTAGCCCCTGCACCACCAACCCCAAGGCCCCGTTTTTAAATCCTCACCTGGGGGCAGGGGATGGGACTCAGGTGTGCTGGCTAGTTTTATGTCTAATTGACATAAGCTAGAGTCATTTAGGTAGAGGGACTCTCCACTGAGAAAATGCCCCCATCAGAACAGCTTGTGGGCAAGCCTGTGGTACATTTTCTTGGGTGACGGTCTCTCTCTCATATTCTCTCTCTCTCTCTCATACACACACACACACACACACACACACACACACAACACACACACACACCTTGCCCTGCCACCAGAATAAAACACGTGGGACATCCATGCTCAGCCTACCACCACGTTAGCTTGCTCCCACTTCCCTCCTGCCCTCAGAGAGAGGCGACTGAAGGGTCTCTTCCTGCGAACTTTGCACCCACTGTGCCCTCTGCCAGGCCAGTTCCTTCTTACTGCTTGTCTGTTCCATCAAGGGGTCAGAGTCCTGAAAGCTACGCTTGATCACAAAGCCCCCAGGATTTCAGCAGTCTTCCACACCACCTCCAAGTGGCTGCTCAGGGACCTCAATTGTCTTGTTCACAGTGAAGTCACCAAAATACAGTTTTGTTGAGGGGTGGCTCCCAGTGCTACTGATCTAGTAAGCAGTAAGTAGCTTTGGATGATGTCTATCCCAGTCAAGTGATCATATCCAACAACTCCCACACGTCCCACCTCAATGTGGTCAGTTTGGAGGTTTGGGGGAGCTGGGACCCCTGTGCTGTGTGTCCTGGCCCAGGCAAATGTTTCAAACCTTTCTTGTTTCCCATAAAAGTAATCCAGCTTCTTCCAGGAATAGGGTACAGCCTCTCTTGCCTCCTGGGCTCCCCAGCTGCCAGCCCCTGAGTAGGGTCCCACAAGGCGTGCCTAACAGACCAAGGACCTGGAAGAGGGCCTCTGAGGAGACAGGAAAACCAGGGATGCCTGCTCAGCTGGGCCAAAATTGGCACAGAATATCCTCAGTAAAGCAGCTAGCCAGTCTGCCATGGGCTGGACCCAAGAAGCTTCAGACCTTAGGCTGGAGGCTTCCTACTAAGGTCTGAGACACAACACATACCCTCGCTGATGACCAACAACCAAATGACCTAGCCAGGGCACCGTGGCTTAGTGTGACACACAGGCTCCGACCATCAGTCTCTGGTGACCTTACAAGAAAGGTGCAGCTGGCTGGTCCTCAAGGGAAGAGTGACAGCCATACACTGCCCAAGTCTATCTGGTGGTGCCCTGGGCCTCCTGGTCATACTGCTCCTGGGCAGGCAATCTGGGCCCTGCCAGGGAACAAGGTCATCTGTCCCTTGGCAAGCAACCAGAGGAAAGTGGTAAGGTGGGGGAGGGAAAGTAGATAAAGAGGTGAGCCAGGGACAAAGAGGAGGTGACACAGGGTCACAGAGAAAAGAGAGCTAGGAAGAAAGTCCAGCAGACAGACACAGGCAAGGTGGGTGAAGAGGTGAGACAGGAATGAAAAGGAGGTGACACAGAGTCATAGAGACAAAGACAGATGGACAGACGGAGGGACGGGGACACACACACACACACACACACACACACACGGCAAAAACAGAGAAGAGACAGGGCCACAGGGAGAAAAAGGAAGAGGCAGACTCTACGCCCGGCAACAGACAGTCTGAGCAGCATGTGTGGCCAAGGCCAGGAAGAGCAGTGTGACAGAGGGCCAGGGGGCAGGCAACAGGACACCGTGGGCCAGGATGTGAGGGCTGACATCAGTGAAGATGAAGAATCTCCGCCACAGACATCCCCCTCAGCAAAAGGGGCCGGTCCAGAGGTCAGGAGTCCAGGACAGACTTTTCCTGTTCACGTCCTGCCTCTGCAGGAAAACGCTCTAGCCTACCCTCAGGGACACGCCTGCTTGGTCACAGGTCCCTCTCCATCACAGGAGGGCCACAGCATCTGCTGACTGGTCACGGCTGGGTGTCTGCAGGCTCTGGGTTTTTAGAATGTTGCATGGTACCATGGCACTTTCTTGGGAATTCATACTGTGTGGCCCCGCAGCCTATGATTCTTGGGGCAGATCTGGGCTAGGGACCAGGAGTGGTCATCAGACTGACGTCCAGTCAGGTCCATTAGCCAATGGGCAGCTTGAGGAAAGGTGCCAGAACATGGTCCTGATCCCGTTCCCAAGAACAGGTTCAGGAGGTCATCGTCCCCAGAGCCTATGCCTGAACCTGCCTCACCTTACGCAGAGGCCAGAGAAGTTTCTAGAACCGGAGCTGCCCTGACAGCTAAGCAACAGGTAAGTCTACTGCTCCACATGGCCAGCTACACTCCTCACCCACGGGCAGCTGAGGTCGGGGAAAGTCTCGCTCTTTCTCGGCTGGGTGGGCTGAGAGAAGAGGCAGGACACTGGTGGCCACCTCTAATACCCAATGACTTTCATGAGGGGATTGTAACCTCTGCGGTTTTTTAAATGTGACCACTGAACATGCACTCTGACATAGGCAGGAGGGGGGCAGAGAAGAAGAGCTGGTCAACGGAGGGCCAGGCCAGCTTGGATGGCTCAGGGCAGGTGGAGGACACAGACATGTCACACATCCAAGAGACCTGTCCATGGCCATCTCAACCTGATTAGGGACACTCCGGAAAGGTCCCTAAGGGTGTCTAAAGCTCCCTTCCCCTCCCACCACCCTGCTTGTCTGGGTATTGGTCCCCAGGATTGAGGTTCTTGGGGATTATTCCACTAACAGCAGGTTTTGAAGAGTCTTGGGCTGGACATGCTAGCAACGGGGGAGGGGTAAGCCTGGACGTCCACATCTCCACAGACGTCCATCCCAGTGTGTTCAGGGACAGCTAGGCGCTAAACGTCCAGGTGTCCCTAGGGTCACCTCTCTGCTTCCTCTCTTGGTTCAATCCCATCAAGGCAGAACTGAGAGTCGAGGTGGCCCCAGTCTCTGGGGTCAGCAAGGAGGCAGTCAGTTCCAAGGTGGCATGCAGGATGCAGAGCCCAAGGAGAACAGCTGGGACCGCAAGCACCCAGGAAGTACTACCTGGTGTCTACCTTACAACTCTTCCCTCGAGAGTCTAAGAGTGAGGATGGCTTGCTGTAACTCCCAGTGTCTTTTTCAACCATTACACACGGATCACCCTATAACGGGTCCCCAATCACAGCACGCAGCAAGCGCTCAATACATGCCCCAGTGAGCACACACATCCTAGCCACCCAACAGGCATCTCTCGAGGAGCCCTCTGAGCGGCACCTGGTATGCTGAGCAGAATGGCCACTTGTGGCTTTCCTAAGCAACAGTGTGACCAGGAACCACAGGAACCACACCAGGACCACAGGCACCACAGCGCCTGCGAACAGGGGCCACTCCAGAGCAGGGGATGGGGAACAGGGTAAGAGAGAGATCAAAATAGCAAATGGGTAGAGAGCTGGTCCTACAGCTCCCGGAGGCAGGCACACCTCCTCCAGGAAAGAGGAGCCGTCAGAAGTGGCAAAGGGACAGAGCCATGCTGGGTGAGGCTCTGCCTCAAAGGACACTCTCAGTGGGAGCAGCTTTCCACCCTCAGCCCTATTTCAGGACATGTCACCACAGCCCAGAGCCTAGCAAACCATCCCTAGAGTACAGAGGCCCGGCAAACAGAGCCGCACATGAGGCCACCAGCAGCGCGCGGCTGAGCAGAGATGAGAGGCAGGTCCCACTACCCAGTGATCCCAGCAGAGCAACCGTGCTCCCCAGCTCCCACACAGCCTAGGGAGTACCCTGTGGGTGCTCATTTAGCTAGTTACAATCCCAGCTCTCTACGTACCAAGAACCTGTCCCTTACTTAGGCTGCTTCACGTTTAGATGCACAAGACACGGCACAGTGACAAGGCACAGTGACAACGTACCACATTCACCATGGCTGCTCTAACTGGTGACTCTGTTTGGGGAGGCCTTAGGAGGTGTGGCCTTGTTGGAGGAAGTTTGTCACCAGGGTTGAGCTCTGGGGTTTAAGAACTAACTGTTACCCCTAGTTTGTTCCCTCTGCTTGGAGTTTGTGGTTCTAGGTAGGAACACGCAGCTTCCTGCTCTCGGTCCACACCTGACATCGAGAGCCACGCCTTCCTACCGGGATAGACTCTCAACTCTGGAGAACAATGGGAAGCCCACGTAAACTCGTTCTCTTGTAAGTCGCCTTGGCAACTGGTATTTTATCACAGCTACAGAAAAGTAACTAAGATGGTCACTGCCATCGCCAACATCACCGTCAGGCTGGGTGGCAGTAGCGCACTCTGAGTTCGAGGCCATTTTGGTCTCTAGAGCAAGTTCCAGGACAGGAAGGACTACACAGACAAACTCTTTCATGAGAAACCAAACCAAAGCAACCAAACAACATCACCAACATCATTACCACCGCCATTATCAACCATCATCACCAAAAGACCATGATCACCAACCAGTAGTATTACCAAAACCATCACCACCACCATTATCACCACGGCAGGCTGCAGCACCCCCCTCCCCCCCCGCTTATCTCTATAGGGCTAAGTGCAGGGATTTACACAGGGCCCCATGTCACCACACCATAAACCCCAACGCCTCCCAGCCTTTCCAACGGGTGTCCAACTGACCTTTTGTCTGTCAGCCTAGAAAATTCCTGAATGCCTCAGCAAAACCTCTGGCATGCCCACTGCTCTGTGCCACAGCACTGTGGAGCCACACATCTGTCAGAACCATAAGCAAGCCAGCTCACTGTGGGCGCATAAAATGAGCCAGAAACCCACAGCCACAGACCAAACTCAGCCACCCTTCAAGTCCAGAGTGGACACAGACCGAGCCCTGGGTGTTTCACTGAGCAAGCACACAAGCGTGTGTCTGTGTGCGCTTGTGTGCACATGTGCATGGAGGGCCACAGGTCAACCTCAGGCACTGTCCTTCACGGACTGCTCACCTTGGATCTGGAGACCGAGTCTCTCTAGGGTCTACAGCTTGTTGGTTAGGCAGGCTGACTGGCCAGCAAGCGGCAGTATCCTGTCTCCGCCTCTCTTCCACTGGGATTAGGAGCGTGTGCTACTACACTGAGCTTTCTGTGTGGATCTAGGGATTGAACTCGGGTTCTCACGCTCACATAGCAGGCACTTTACCGACTTGCTGGCATTTTTACTGGGGTGTTGCACTTGTCTCAGCAGACTGACCTCCCGATCTAAACTTTGCTTAAGTGGACCAGAAAGCCAGCTGTTTTGTGGGACGGCAGTCTGTCTGTGATGGTCCAGCCCAATTCGCAACGAGGCCTGACCTTTGCCAATCTGGGAGAGGAGGATGAACAGCACATCACCTCTCTCCGCCTCCCAAACGCCACACCCCAGGAATCCCTGGCTTCTGTGTTATCAGGGTCTGTGCATTGCCCACGTTTACTTAACATCTTTCAGAGATCAGCCAGCTCTTGCTAAAGGTGGACAGCGATGCTGCAGGCTGTGCAGGAATGGCTCTGTGCCCATAAAGCTTTATTTACAGAACAGGCGGAGAACAGAACTGCAAGCCACCAGCTGCTGGCACTCTAAGCTCACTCTAGACACCAAGGCATGAAACAGACGTGGTGACCTTCGGCTATTTCTCCCCTCAAATATCCACGAGTGAAGGGTCAGAGTTGGGAAAGCTAAGTGGGTCTCCCCAGATTGTCCTGGGCAGTCAGTCTTTACTTTGAAAATATGCCCTCACTTTTATGTATGGGTGTTCTTTGCATGTATATCTCTGTACCATTTGTGTACCTGATACCATTGAGACCAGAGAAGGATACTGGATCCCCTCGAACTGGAGTTACAGAGGGTTACGAGTCACCATGTGGGTGCTGAGAATCAAACTTGGATCCTCTGTAAAGAACAGTCAGTGCTCTTAACTACTGAGCTATCTCTCCAGCCCTGAAATGTAGCCTTATAACAGCAAGGACTATGGACTGACCAGCTCTGAACCAGGGACACCCTAACAGAAGCGGCTCCTGTTCCCACATCTGTACTCTGCCAACACCCTCTGTAGGTCAGATGCTACAGAGGGAGCCCTAATGGTAGAACTGTATGACACCAATCATCAAGGACAGGAACCACCCAGCAAGTGTCCTTCGAGTGCAGGGGCCTGGTCCCCAAAACCAAGCAGCCCACACGATGTCTTACCTGGCTCTTGCCACGACGCCGATAGCTCCGCCTCACCAAACTCTTGTAATTTTCATTCTTCTTGGTCAGGTAGTAATAGAGGACACACTCAGCTACTGTCTGTAGGGCAGAGAGAAGACGCTGAGGAGTGTATGGGGTGAGAGAATTCATACTAGAAGCCAGGAGCCAGAGGCCAGAGTTCAAATCCTAGTTCCTCTGATGACAAGCTGGGAGGCCCTGGGAAAAGTATCTAACCTCTCTGAATACCAACCAGCTTGCTTGTGACATGCAGAAACGGATTGTGATCAAGTAGGTTACTCTGAATGAGACACACACAGGACAAAGCCTGGCATGGAGAGATGGAGCCATAAGCTATCAACACAGGTCCCATCCTTGCAACTATAGTAAGAGTGATGACATCACAGCAGCTCAGATCCTGTGGAGAACAAAGCCACAGGTCCTCAGAGCTATGCAAACCCAGCCTTTGCCACACATGGCTCTGTGTTCCTTCCCTGACATCTGCGATCCTGAACGACCTCTCCCAGAATTTAAGCATCATGGACAAGAAGCGTTAATGGACGCCTGGAGTGGCAACCGTGTCTGAAATGTCCATGCCTGTCATGTCTGACCTAGTGCCAAGCCAGGGACCACAAGGACTGTGGAGTGGGACAGACCCCAGCTACCTACACGTATCAGGCCACTCCTGGAGTGTGCCATGAACAAACACTATTTCCACAGGGTCTCCCAAGCCAACCCTTGCCCTCATCCATGACCCACCAGAGGAACTGTGTGTCAGCCAGCCCAGGAAGGTGATATGGCCTTAGCAGCCACCTGTGTCCTAGAAGCTCTGAGCTACCTCATCTACACCCTCTCTGCATGCCTCCCTCCCTCAAATTCCCCTCCTCCTCCCTCCCCCACAGCCTTACTCAACCTCCAATTTCAAAGCCACTCTGGCTCTGTGGAGCCCTAGCCTTAAACCTAGGACTACTGAGTCACCCACACCCATCGGGATGCATCACCAGACAGGTAGGCTATTTATAACGCTGGTTCCCAACACTGGTTCTTCAGGTACCAGATCCCAGAGGGTCCCGTCTCCCCAGAACATATCAGCCCACGGGAAGGCTGTTAGGAATGATCACTGTCTTTGAAAACGGCTATGTAGATCCCATGTCCCACCTCCCACCATCTGCCAGCATCTCTGGGACTCACGGTAGAGGGCCAGCCAGGCTGGACATTCCACTGTTGAGGGTCTAGACACAAACTGCAGCCCTCAAGGGTGGGCCATGGTAGTCTGAGGTGCTGAGCCTACAGAATCAACTCCAGCATATAGCCAATGCTGCCACCTGCCCACCAAGGGTTGTTCATGTATTGCAGGCTAGCCTAGTATGTGAGTAAAAGCCAGCTAACTGCTCTCCGGGGACAATGTGACTCCTTACAGACAGGAAGCAGAGCCAGAGCAGAGTGCTCCAGGCTCTGGTTTGGAGAACAGGTTGGGTTCAAATATCAATTCTGCATGAAGGTTTATTCAGAATGATAGACGTGTTAGCCACACACCGGAAGTGGTAGTAAGAGTTGTCAGAAAACCCGTAATACCCATGACAAGGACTCAGGAGATTACTCCACACACAGACCTGGATGCAGGCCATACCTGGCCACAAGGCCTCAGTTGGAACATGGCAAAACTCTCAGAACTGGCGCCTAACCCAGTGTTCTGGGCAAATGGTTATGTGATGCCAGTCCCCGCAGCTTTCCTGGGCGGCCTGGGCCTGAAGCCTGAGGCTCCTCCCCATCCCGGGTGGGGCCTGCCTGGGTTTCCCTCTAAGGAAGGAGGCAGAGGCAGGAAAAAAGATGGAGCTGGCCAGAGAGACAGAGGAAGGCACGCACTCCACCCAACCCTGACACCGGCCCTAGGGAATGGATGGCAAGCCGGTTTAGTGCCCAGCACTGCCAGCCAGGGATGGGCACTCACCTTTCTCTCCAGGAATGAGGCGATCAGGCCAAAGTTCTTGGGGTGCTGCATGAACCTGGGGGAAGAAAAAGACAGGTCAACGTTGAGGCCAGGCTGAGGGGAGGCCCTACAGGACAACCAAGCACTGAGAGTGCCCAATGCCTGCCACCCCAGCCTGGCTTGGCGGGCACCGCCCCACTAGCAGATCTTCAGGGCGTGGGAAGGGCTTCGGGGCAGGGACCAGGGTCCAGGGCGTTCCTCTGAGTGACTCACTGGCTGTAATGCCTTTGAAAATACATTTGTTTGTCTTGCCACAGGCTTCCAGGAAAAATGAGGACACGGCATTCAGCTTGCCAGTGGGGTCCCCCCACCTCCCCAGATCTGCTTTTGTATCTCTCCCCAGCCGGGTCTAAGAAGGTGGGCCTGGCTCGCCCTGGCTCGGCCAGCCAGGCCCAGCCTACATCAAGCCAAGCCTGCCTGGGCGAGGTTGGACAAGCCAGGCAACAAGGCCTCTGAGTGCTGGAGCAGAGCCTTGGATGCCCAGGAAAAGCCAAAAGTGGCTGGAGCCGCAGGGGGTGGCGGGAACTGGCGCCAAGCCACCAGCTTCCTGCTAAGCTCAAGCAGTACTGGGAAAGCCAGCCAGCTGAAATGTCAGGGCCAGGCAGCTGTGGGGGTGGGGACAGGGTCAAGGCCTGCTTACACCCTAAGGGTGCTGGGTGGCGTCACTGGGCCTGCCCCCTTGTCTCCAATGAATTGCCACCACCCTGGTATCTCCCGGGGGTAACAAATGGCTGCCAGCAGTAACAGGCCAGTTCCCACCAGTGTGCAGCCTGTTTTGGGCTGCCCCGCCTGGCCTCCAGGTGGCTGGGCAGTAGGCCAGAGGCCCCTCCCGTTCTCCCCGCCAGACACTGGGGAATTCGGAAGAGCCTCTAAACTCTTCCAAAGGAAGCAGAGGTAGCAGAGCGGCAGGATGGTGGCTACCCTGCCAGGGCCCCGCCCACCCAGATGGCAGGCAAGCCTAGGGTACCACTCTTACCCTGCCGCCATCCCTTCCAGAGGGCTTCCCCAGGCAGTGATGGGCCCCAAGACACCAGGAACCAAAGTTAAGATACTGCAGGGCACCTATCTCTCTCCTCACCACAGTTCACTGGCAGAGCCAGGTCTGATGATACAACTTGTAACCCGGCAACTCAGGAGACTGAGGCAGGGGGACAGCCAGCCTGGGGTACAGTCAGTTTCAAACCACCTAGGGCCAGTTTAGGAAGACCTCATCTCAGAACTAAAACAAGAAAAAACCAAAAACATGTGACTCAGAGGTATCAAGGCATAGGCACACATGAGGGCCCAGGTTTGGTCTGGTTTGGCCTGGCCTGGCCTGGCCATTTTGTGCCCCTGCTGAGGGAGCGTGTATGAGGTTCTACATCTAAGGTTCAACTGGTCAAAGGCCAGTAAGGCTCCAAAAAGAAGTCAACCATAGCAGTACACGCCTAGATTACCAGGAGTATGGGCTGAGGCAAGAAGTTTCAGAGTTCAAAGCCAGTCTGTGCTGCACAAAAAAGCCCTGCCTTAAACAAACAAACAAACAAACAAACAAACAACATGAGCAGGTCATGGTGGCATATGTCTATGATCCTAGTATTGGGGAGACTGAGCCAGGAGGGTTCAAGACCACCCCTGGCTATACAGTGAGTCTGAAGCTAGCCTGAGCTATGAGACTCTGGAAAACAAAGCAGCAACCACTACCCCCACTCTTCAAAATGACAGGCAACAAAATTTTACACATACAAGAGCACATATACTCAAGTGCACATGCACACACATGCACACACACACACACACACACACACACACACACCACCTGGGCCTATGCA
>NW_021628016.1:0-6127 GCF_004785775.1 Grammomys surdaster
TGGGACATATACACACTCACACACACAAACACACACAAACACACACAAACACATAGACAACACACACACAGAGATGCACATACACCTGAATACACTGGAACACACATACTCACACACACATAGGCACACACACAAACACAGACACACAGAGACACACACACAGATACATGAACACATGGACACATAGAAAGACACACACAGAGACAGACACATACCACAGACATGAACACCTGAATACACACACACACACACACACACACAGACACACACACTCAGATACACATCCACAGGCATGCATGCACACTTGAATACACTGGAAAATAGACACATACAAACACACATGCACATACATGCACACAGACACATGCACACACACAGAGAGAGAAACCAAACAGAGAAATAAAACCGAAACAGGGTGACATCAGAACCAGGAAACCGGCCCAGAGGAAAGGGTGTATTGTGCCACCACCTGTCACCGGGCCCTCCCCTTTTCTGTCGGTTGAGAGCATCTGCAGCTTTCTAACCTGCTTGGAGATTTAGGGCCCAGTGTTTATATTCTGAGAAGGGAGCTTTCTCTCCGTGTCTTCATTGTGAATCCTGCCTTCTTGTGTGTGTGGGTAGGATGGTAAGCTGAGACCCTCACAACCACCCTGTTTGGTCATTTTCATTTACTGAGACAGAGGCTGGAATGCAGAGATCCAGGCCCAGATTTAGCAAGCAAGCCATTTACACTGAGTGCTCCCATGAACTTCCTCCCAGGCCACACAGGGCCTTCCACCGAGCAGGGGCCTCCTACTGGCTGTCTCCACTCAAATCGGCCTTTTGGGAGAAACATGGTTAAGTGCGGCTGGCTTGTCAGGATCGGGGAAGATGACAGACTATACACAAGGGTTTATGTACAACTTTTGGGGTCGGGGTGGGGGGGGGCAGAGCCAGCAGGAGCCGCCCCTGATGTTGCAGACCGGGAGATGGATGAATCCCCTCCACAGCCGGGGAGAAGCAGGTGGCACAGCGAGTCCCCAGAGACATCTCGTGAGTGGAAGTTCAGTTTCGGGAGCTCTTGTCTCCCACTGTGGCCTCTGCCTTGGGGTGGAATATAGGGAATTAGTCAGAGGATCCACGGGAGACCTGAAAAGGAGCTCTGTCAGCTCTGGGCTCCGTTTGCTTAGAGCAGTTAAAATAACATTTGTGGGGATGGTAACGACCTCGGGGATGGTGATGATGGTGATGACTGTGATGATGGTGATGATGATGATGATGATGATGGAGATGGTGATGATGATGACAATGAGGACAAAAACGATGTCGATGGTGGAACTGATGTTGATGGGGTGGTGATGCTGACGGTGACGATGGCATTAATGATGGTGATGGTGACCAGAGTGATGGTGGTGGCTCTCCTGTCACTGCCAGCATCTTACCAGAGATAAGGGAGAGAACAACATATCGTCCTCCCACATGGGACTGGGGAAGCTCCTGACCCAACAGGCCATGAAGAGGAAGGACCAGAATATCAGAATTTGAACTTTCCAGACTACTGCTGAGGGGTGAATGGACTTGAGGGTTTCCTTTTCCTCCCACACAGAATGTATGTAAGAAGGGAGGACCGGGCTGCTGGGGAGGACTGTGCTTAGCAGCCTGAAGATGACTTGGGCTTGAGGCAGCCTTGCCTAAGGCTGGCCTTTGTGAAGAGTGTAGATTTTCGAGAGCACCCTTATTAGGGTGAGGAATGGCAAGGAACTCTGAGAGCTCATGGGTTCTGCGTGCAGCTCATGGGAGCACGGGCGCCCCAGCAGATTGCCTGCCAGGGTGGTGCTGTGGCAAATCCATGCTTCTTGACACTTTGAACCCATGTAGAAGAGAATCAGGTAGCCGCTAATGTGTCTGCTGCACCTGGGAACCAGAGCATCTCTCGAATAAATGTTGGGAATGAAGAACACACAGTATCGGGCCCGAGCTGCACAGGCTGGAGGTCAGGGTAACACGGGGTAGGGGAGGCTTGGGGAGAGGAGCAGTCAGCTTCTGCATTGTTTAGGGTCCATAGGCAGGAAATTTCAGGGTCAGTACAGCTGGAGGTTTGTTGGTGGATGACTGACTTGCCTTGGGTCTCTGTATCAGGGTGCATTCTGGGAGCTTTTGTTGGTGTCCAGCCTGCAACGAAATTGCTTGCTTCCCTCAGCTCCCCGATTCAAGCTCCAGCCTTGTGATTCCGTTGAGGGTGGCGGCCCTGGGGAGATGGCTCAATCAGTAAGAGTACTTATTACACATTGAGGACCTGAGTTCAAATCCCCAGCACCCATGTCAAAAGCTGAGTGTGCCCATAAGGTCCGCGCCACGGGAGATGAGGGCAGGAGGTGAGGGCAGGAGAATGGTTGGGTCTTGCTGGCTAACAGCCTGGCTTCAAGTTCAATTAGAGACCCTGTCTCAAGGGAGTAAGGCAGAGAGTGATAGAGGGACACACAGTATCCTCCTCTTGTCCCCACACACATACTTGCAGACAGTCACACCTGAGAGTCTGACTCATAGCTGTCCACCCTGGCCACCGGAAGCCTTGCGTAGCTGTAGGGTAGCTGCTATGGGTCATAGGTATGAAATGCATACAGGCTTCAGACTCAGGGAATACCAAGGCTGTTGACAACCCCGTTAATAACTTGTCTTGTTGATTCTCTGGTGAGTCAGCAGGATTTTGATAGGCTGGCCCCAGACACCAATTTCTGAAATGAGCCTGGCTCTGTCGAGATGGTTCAGTATTTAAAAGTGTTTGTTTGCCACGCAAGCCTGAAGACCCGAGTTTATTCCCGTAACCCATGGGGGAAAGAGAGACTCAGCTCCGCGTAACTGTCCCCTGACCTCAGTGCGTGTGCCTATACCCCCCATACACATACAGAATAATAAATAAATTCGAAATAATCTAATCTCATCTCTTCTAACTCTTTAAATTCTGACTACTTAGCAGGTTTACACAATGACATTGGGCTCACGTTCTTGTTCTCCCCGGCACCACGCCAGACCTAAATGTGTCACCAAATCAGTGTGACCTCGGAGAGTTCCTTTGTCCCATCTGGGTGTCTTTCTCCTTATTTACTAAACCAAGTAAAGTCCAACGTCTGCTCAGGGCCACTTGGGGTTTAGTGCCTAGAAGGATACTGACGAGCCTCAATAGGCCATGCTAACAGAAGGGGCTATGTCCCGTTAGTTGACTAGTTAGGAACCGTTTTGGGGTTCAGGCTGGGCAGAGGCACCCGGGTTTCTCGGCTCCAGTCTCTGTTGCAGTAGCTGTGAGGAACACACTTACCCGAGGCCCCTCCCACTTTACGTCAGTCACTATCCTCGCCGTAACCATCTTTGGATGAAACAAGACTAATGCTTCCAGAAGGCTCCTCGTCCCTCACGCTCCCATGGTGGGGACCCATAATTCCCTGCAGCACCAGGAAGGTTGCATTTCTGCCACATATCACCAAGACCACAGTCCTTTCCTGAAGTGGAAACTTAAGAGTTCTTTGGGAAGTTGGTTGGATGGTATTTTGCTGGAGCAAAAACGTGAAGGAACATTTTGTTAAAGTGGACACGGGTGTGAAAGGCTAAGGCAGACTCGTGAAGGAATGTTCAGCTGAAGCAGACACAGGAGGAGAGGATGTTCTGCTAAAGCAAGCATGTGAAAGGACACGTGACGAAGGATTCTTGGCTAACACACACATGTGTCGGTCCAACTTACATAGCGTAATTGAGCTGCATGGGTCAGGACTCCATAGAGATAAAAACCCGCACCAAAAAACTTCTGGGGGTGTGCTGCAGTTTCTTGCTGCTTCTGTGGACTCTGGCTGATTGGATACACATGCTGAGGCAAGGCGCACAGAGGACGCGTGATTTTGGGGGGTATAAATAAGACTCAATGGAGTGACGGGGACAGAGCTCGGCTTGCTGGCACAGCTAGCTGAGCAAGGCTTGTGGGTCTCACATCTTCGCTCATCTTCGCTTTCCTGAGAGAGAGAGGCACAGCCGAGAACTCCTGGTGTTCCTGTTGCTTCCTCCTGCTGACTTGAGCTGAGGCCTGGCTGTCTCTGCTAGGTTGTGTCACCACTGTTGCTAACCGGACTCTACCGAACTGACTGCTGGTGTATCCGTGAAGTGTTTACGAGTGGATCGAGCTGCTGGTGCTGACCTGTGAACTGAACAGCCAGTTCCCTGACAACACAGATGAAAGTCGCTCCAAAGAACCTTTCTAAACAGGTCCACTTTCCCTGCATCCTTTCTTTTCACTACCTCTGGTGGGTGGTGGGCTACAAGGGAGGTGAAAGCATTTAAGAGCCGTCATCAAAAGTAAGGTTTGAAAAAAAAATGAAAGTTACACTTTCCTCATGCCGGTGCTTCCAGAGTCAGGCGTTTGAGGCTCTTTCTGCTGGGCTCAGAGCTGGTTGTCACTGAATGTTTCTCAGCCAGGCCCAGATATCAGTGAGCTCAAGCTGGGGACTTGGAGTCCTGTGAAGGGCTATCCCCAGGAATGCTGTTGAATCATGTCCCTGATCTCATATGTCTGGTAGTCCTGGGAAGGTCTGCTGAAAAGCCAGAACGGTTCCCACCCCTACAACTTCAGCTCTGCCCAGAAGGGTAGACAACCTCCAGGCAGGAAGCTCAGGCCTCATGGAAATGCCTTTGGCTTAAGTCCCATTGGGAAAGCTCTCAGTGGCCTTTTGGGGAGCAAAGGTACCCATGGACAGTTGGAAGTGTCTCCTTCCAGGACTGCGTCTGTTGGCCGTGAGCTACAAGTCATTGTGGAATAGTCAGCCTGTCCTTGCTTGGTGCCACCATCATGGCAAAGTACGTTACGGGTGAGGTCAGAGTGAAACGCCACCGTGCCTGGTGGCTCACACTTTTAATCCCAACAAGAGGCAGAGGCAGAGAGGCAGAGAGGCAGAGAGGCAGAGAGGCAGAGAGGCAGAGAGGCAGGAGAGGCAGGAGAGGCAGGAGAGGGAGGAGAGGCAGAGAGGCAGAGAGGCAGAGAGGCAGAGAGGCAGAGAGGCAGAGAGGCAGAGAGGCAGAGAGGCAGAGGCAGATGGATCTCAGTGAGTTCTGAGCCAACCTGGTCTACAGAGAGAGTTTGAGGACAACCAGGGTTACATAGAGAGGCTCTGTTCTACCCTGATCCTCTGCCAAAGAAAAAGTTAAATGTATACCTTAAAACCATTAAACCACAGTATTTCACAAATCTTGAGGTTCTCAGATGGGGGGCACATCTGACTTGAGACAGCGAAGGATATTGGTAAAAAAGGGAAAGAAAGCCACAGGTGGGTAGGATCTTCCTTCCTGACCTTGGATGGCACAGTGCCAACACATCATCCCAGTCTATGCAGTTACTGGGCCAAGACCAAGCAGTACAAGGTGTTGGCCCCCTCCAAAGAGCAAGGGTATTCCCATGAACACGACCACCACAGTGTCAGGATGCGCAAATGACAAAATACCACCAGACGCAAGCACCACGAGTCCATAAGACACATCAGAGAGATGCCCGATTTCCCAAGAAGAGAAGAGTGAATTCATAGGCTAAACAGAGATGACTCGGTGGGTAAAGTGCTAGCTCTGTGAACTTGAAGGCCCGAGTCCAGATTCCCCAGCACCTGTGTAAGAAGCCAGACACAGTGCTGTGTGCCTGGAACCCCAGCCCAGGGGACAGAGACAGGTGGATCCCTGGGGCTTGTGCACAGCTAATCTAGCTGAAGCAGCCAGCTCCCACCCAGTGAGAGAGAGACTCTGCCTCAGACAGTAAGGTGAGGAGGTGATAGTCACGACACCTCAAGCCACTGTCTGTCCCTTGTGTGCATGTACAAGCATGTTCACAGAGAAAACTATAGAAACCAGCCATGGATTGGGGTTGGATCTTGGTATCATAGAAGTTGTCTGACATGCCTGAGGCCTAGATTTGATTCCAGCAACACACACACACACACACACCGTGGAACAAGTTTCACTCTCCTGATCTGTAGAGATAAAAGCTGCTGGCCCAGACTCCTTCACACAGGTCCGGATCAGAGACAGAGCCACAGCCAGGCATGCCAAGAATCTCATTTTTTTGAGACAGGATCTCAAAACAAATAATCCTTAAAATCTCCTTAACTTTGATTTCACTCTT
>NW_021628017.1:0-9243 GCF_004785775.1 Grammomys surdaster
CTCTCTCTCTCTCTCTCTCTCTCTCTCTCTCTCTCTCTCTCTCTCTCAGCACAGGATACAATCATTACAGAAGCATCAGGCAGGGAGCGGGCAAGCCCAGCACACAGAACACAGGTCTCCCAGTCTCTTATCACAGACAGGAGCAGGACACCATCTTCCTCCCTAGAAACGCCTGTGCTTTTTCTAGAATCAAGGACTTTTATTGGAATATATTAGACTTTTTTTTTTAATTTAACAACTACTTTGTGTGTGGCGAGAGGAGAGGGGCACCTATGTGGAGGTCAGGGTCCAACTTGCAGAAGGAAGTTCTTCCTTCCATCCTGCCAGCTCCAGGGAATCAAACTCAAGGGCTCAGACTTGGTAGGAGGGGTCTTTACCAGCTGAGCCATCTTGTTTGCTCATATTAGCCCTGTGTGTGTGTGGGGGGGGTGTCTGTGGATGTGTGTGTGTCTGTGTGTCTGTCTGTGTCTGTGTGTGCACATGTGCTCAGGTGCATGCATGCGTATGTGTGTACATGCCCACGGAGGCCAGAGGTTAACCTCAGATGTCTTTTCTAAAGCACCATCCATTTCATTTTCTGAGACAGAGACTCTTTTTGACCTGAGACAGTTAGGAAGGCTGGGTGGCCTCTGGGCACCTGGGGTCTGTTTATACGATGCTGGAAGCATGCACACACATGCGCACACATGCACGCACGCACGCACGCACGCAAACCACTGTGCCCCTCCACTTTTACTTGGGTTCTGGGAACAGCATCCCTTTCTGAGGTGTGTTGTCAGGGGGCGGGGGTGCCAGGGCATGGGAATGTGAAAGAAAGTACTCTCAGCACCCAGACCTGAATGATGGCGTGCTTCCCCCAGGATCCGTGTGCATTTTCCCCTTCAGATTTGCCACAGGTGGTATGAACACAGCGTGCTGCGTGCGTACCGTAGAAATGGGACTGACTGGTTTTATTTTGTTCTCAGGGACCAGGGAAATCAGTGGACACAGAAAAGGAGACTGATAGAGAGAGGGGTGTCCTATACTTTTCTATTGTTATGATAAGACACCATGACCCAGGCAACTTATAAAACAGTGGTTCTCAACCTTCCTAATGCTGTGACCCTTTAATACAGTTCCTCATGTTGTGGTGACCATCCCCCAACCATGAAATTGTTTCCATTGCTTCTTCATAACTGTGATTTTTCTCCTGTTATGAATCATAACGTAAATATCTGATATGCAGGGTAGCTGATATGTGACCTCTCTGAAAGGATTGTTCAATCCCCAAAGGAGTTATACAGTTTTCAAGATGGCTTCAGTGGGTAAAATCTTTAAGCTCTGTCCTCCTCCCCACTGTTATTAAAAAAAAATAAGACATTTAATTGGGGGCTTGCTTACAGTTTCATATGGTTAATTGATAACCATCATGGCAGGAAAGTGTAGCAGCAGGCAGGTAGGTATGGTGTTGGAGCAGTAGCCGAGAGCTCACGTCTGATCCACAAGATGGAGAGGAAGGGAGGGAGGGGAAAAGACAGAGACACTGAGAAAGACACACAGAGAGACACAGAGACAGAGACTGGGCCTAGACCACAGGCTTTGGAAATCTCAAAGCCCACCCCAAATGACACACCTCTGCCAACAAGGCCACACCTCTTAATCCTTCCTAAACAGTTCCACCAACTGGAGACCTACCTGTTCCAGCCTTCCAACATATGAGCCTATGAGAGCTGGTCCCATTCAAACCACCGGCCAGGAGAGTCTAAATCTCCTGTATCACATTAGTTACACTTCTTGTTACTGTGACAAAATACCTACAAAGTCAACTGAAGGGAAGAAGGGCTTTCAGCCGAGGGTACGGTCTGTCATGGCAGGGGAGGCACAGCGTCAGGAGCATGAGACAGCTGGTCAAAGTGTGTCCATAGTCAGGAATAACGAGATGAATGCTGGTGCCCCTCTCGTTCTTCTTTCTGTTCAGTCCAGGGCCCCAGCCCAAGGTTTGGTGCCACCCACATTTAGGCTAGGTCTTCCTCCTCAGTTAACCCAATCTAGAAATTCCCTCACATACATCCTGGAGCTTTGTCTCCTAAGTGAGTCTAGATCTTGTCGAGATGATAGACTATATTAATCATCCTGTGTGTTAATCCCAGTACTTGGGAGGCAGAGGCAGGAGGATCGCTGTGAGTTCCAGGACAGCCAGGACTGCCTACTGAGACTCAAAAACATTAACCATCAAGGGCATCAAGAAATACATCCGAGCCGGGCGGTGGTGGCCCACGCCTTTAATCCCAGCACTTGGGGGGCAGAGGCAGGCAGATTTCTGAGTTCCAGAGTTCGAGGCTAGCCTGGTCTACAGAGTGAGTTCCAGGACAGCCAGGGCTACACAGAGAAACCCTGTCTCGAAAAACCAAAAAAAAAAAAAAGAAAAAAAAAGAAATACATCTGATCAGGAAGTTGGGTTGTGAGCCTCAGGTCTACTTTTGACTTTGTCCATAACTCTGACTATTGGTCAGTCTCTTTGAAACGCCCTTCATCTGTGACGCAGGAGAGGGGGAGAAATCTGTGGTGGTGGCCCTGGGAGGAAGGAGAAGGGGGTGGCCTGGTAGTTAGACAGTGGGGAGGAGGACAGAGCTGAAAGATTTTACCCACTGAAGCCATCTTGAGAACTGTATAAGGAACAATTTCAATCATGAAGATCATTGAGCCCTGTGGTCTCCCAGCCGTACCTAATAGTTGTCTTGCTGTGTTTGCTTTGAGACCTATCTAGAGCCTGGCCATCTGTGTGTGTACTATTAGTCCAGCCATTTGAAAGCATTGTGCCATCAGTCAATTCCCTTCATGCCTAAATAATACTGCTTCTGCTTCTTCTTCCTCTTCCTCCTCCTCCTCCTCCTCCTCCTCCTCCTCCTCTTCTTCTTCTTCTTCTTCTTCCTCTTCTTCCTTTTCCTCCTCCTCTTTCTCTTCCTCCTCCTTTCCCTCCTCTTCCTCCAACTCATACTTCTCCTTCTCCTCTTCTTCCTCCTCCTCTTCCTCCTCTTTCTCCTCTTCTTCCTCCTGCTCCTCCCCCTCCTTTGTCTTCTTTGACTTATTGATTTTTAGTTTTAGACATACAAATGTTTGTCTGAATGTATGTACCTGAACAACATGCATGGCGGTGCCCTTGGAGGTGTGGAGGCAGTATGTGGGAATCAATCCAGGGTCCTCTGTAAGTTCAGTCAGTACTCTTAAGCATTGAGCTATCTCTCCGGCTCTTGGTGCTTCTGTTTGTTTTTTTGTTTGTTTTTGTTTTAAATTAAAAATGTACTAGTTTATATGTACAGGTGGTTTGCCTGTCTGTATGTGTGTGCATCAATTAGATGCCTGGTACCCAAGAAGGCTAGAAGAGGGCATCAGATCTCCTGGAACTGGAATTACAGATAGTTCTGAGCCACCATGGAGGTACTGGGAATTGAACCTGGGTCCTATTCAAGAACCATCTGAGCTATGCCTCCTGTCCCAGCCCTAGACACTTCTTAAACACACAGCTCACTGAATAATGGCTTTCCCCCACAAACCCACACATTCAGTCGTGCATCTCTAAGCCCTTCCTTCTTCCTCATCTTTTTCTCTTCCTCTTTCTCCTCCTCCTCTTCATCAGAACCCAGGAGCTTTCTTTCCCTTGATTCTGGCCGTTCTGTTTCTTTTGGTCCGTCTCTTCTTCTTGCAGGACACAGACTTCAGGCATGTGTGTGGCCCACGGAGCTTGACCTGGGCCTTGGGTGTCTTTCCTTGCTGTCCTGCTTGGTTTTCTGAGACAAGGTCTCTCACTGGGACTCGAAGCTTGCAGATTCAGCTAGCCTGGCTGGCCAGTGGGCACCAGAGATCCACCTGTTTCATCTCTCCAGTGCTGGGATTATAAGGCCACCGTGTGTAGGAGGAGCTAAGGTGGGAGGAGTAAGGAGAGGAAGAGGAGAAGGAAGAGGAGGAGCTAGGGGAGAGAGAGAGGGGAACATGGAAGCGGATATGTGTGTGTGTCTCTAGCAGCCAAAGGTAGTTGCTATATCTAGGTTGGGTATTGAGTTACACCTCTGATTGTGTGGGCATCTTGATTTTGAGCATTATCGAACATATAAAGCCTTTGATTAATATTTAAGCATTAGAGTCTCATTTTCTTACTGGGCCCGCATGGATGGCAAGATGGTCTGGGCAATGCCCAGCCTTGCAGAGACAGCATGGAAAATTGACAGAGCCATCTCCCACACTGCCGTCTTGTGGGTGGCAGGGCCAGTGTCTCTGTCCGCCTGAGCAGGCGACTGGAGCTGAGCAGCAGCAGTGTGCCCCCACTGCTCCTGGTCGCAGGCCTAGGCTAGTCGGGAACATGGCGGCTGATTAAGAAAAGCCAGATTGAATGCCGCCAATTTAAATATCTCCTGCAACAACTATGCCTGAGTCTTGTGTTGGTTTGTAGGAGATACAGTTTCTCAGTGTAGCCCTGGGTGTCCTGAAACTCTCTAGGTAGACCAGGCTGGCCGCAAACTTAGAGATTCACCTGCCTTTGTCTCCCGCCCAACCCCCCAGTCCTGAGATCATAGGCATTTGCCACTATGTCTGGCTTCGTGTCTGGCTCTTTACACGGGGGCTGAAGTGCAACCTCGGGTCCCCATGCTTGCACAGTGGGCACATGGCTGTCTGAGCCACCTCCCCTGTGTGATGCTGCCTTTTTTTTTTTTTTAAGGATCATTTCAGTCATCTTTATACTAGATAACCATAGTCTCTTGGCAGCCTATGAGGTATTTTGAAGCATAGCCCTGGGTACTTAATAAGGACAGGTCATGGGTGTGAGCGGAAACTGTACCTCACAATGTGAAACAATGTAGCTTTCACATTGTTCGCTGACAACTAGGAAAGTTTCAGAGAAATGGGGGCAGGGAGGGGGCAGGGAGGCAGGGGGCTCTCCTTGAATTCACTAGTTAGTTCAGTGTAGGTTCTGTGCTTCGAGGTTCTGGGGCCACAGTATATGCCATCTCTTGTCCAAGATAGCAGAAGACAAGTCCTGGATGTGGTCTCCATCCTGAGGACCACCCGTAACCATCCCGAAGAATGTAAGAGATTTTAGAGAGATCCCTGTGCCTTGGAGTTATACAGCAGGTTGTAGGCATTATCCACAGGGTGGAGGGCAGAGGAGCTTAGACCATCATTACCACCACACCACCCCTGCCAACGCCAGTCACAGAGCTGAGGAAGAAAGGGAGGCTGCTGAGTTCCCTCGCTTTCATCCCCTGGAACAAACAGGAACGCAGCTCCCCCCCTCCCCATCCTCTGCTTCCCTTTGGCCCCAGGCTTTGCAAGTTCAGCTTTTGAATTCTTTTCTTAAGCCAATTCAGACATTCCAGCCGGCTTGGAAAGGGCTTTGGGAGGGGAGCCTGACCATCCCAGGGCTTGGCAGGTATCAGAAACATTCCAGCGTTGCTTGCTGGGAACCTCAAAGTCGGCATCACATATGCTGAAGAAAAACTTGAACCTCGAAGTCAGGGAAGCCAGGTGGGCTGACCATCTGTAGTCCAGCACAGGAAGGGGTGAGGCGGGAGGATCAAGGCCAGCCTGGGCTATAACATTGTGAATTCCAGGGCATCCTCAAAAACATAGTGAGACCTCAAGGAAAGAAAGACCAAGAGGTCGGGGAGACGGCTCGATTGGTAATGTGACTACCATACAAGCATGAAAAACGGAGTCCCCAGAACCCACACATCTGTAATCCCAGCAGTGGGGAAGACCAAGGCAGAGGAGTCCCAGGAGCTCACTGGCCACAAAGAAATGAAGGGGAAGAGCGTTGCATCCTGGGACTGCAGCACATCGCCCTATGGAATGGACGCATAGTTGGGCGTGGAGCCACACTGGTAGAATACCAGTGTAGTAATTGTAAGGTCCTGGTCTTATCCTTAACCGAACAAATTAGGCATGTTTCTGTATCCCTGTAATCCCAGTAGGTAGAAGCAGGGGGATTAGAAACTCAAGGTCAGTTTTGCTACCTGGGTATGGGGCTAGCCTGAGCTACCTAAGACCTTTCTCAAGAAAATGAAGAGAAGGTAGAAGAGAAGAAGGAAAGAAAGAAAGAAAGAAAGAAAGAAAGAAAGAAAGAAAGAAAGAAAGAAAGGAGGGAGGGAAGAAAGGGGGAAGGAAGGAAAGGGGAGGGGGAGGGAGGGAAAATGGGCTAGGCTACCTCTCCTGCCCTCTACAGGGGATTCCACCTTACCCGTGCTCTGCAGACTTTATTGCATTGAGAGAACAAGGGTGGGCGCAGCAGGACTGTCTCCACCGACACACTCTTGTGTCCCCTCCTCTGCACTTGGGGGGGGCATCAGCCTTGGCATTGTCACTAGTGGCATTTCGGGAACTCTGGTCACCCCTAAGCTGTCAACTCATCTTGTTGGGGATGCGCTTCCACCGTCAGTGGCTCTGAGCAGACGCCTTCCACACTTGCTCTGTCTGGCTCCCAGGGATTGTTGAGACAAACCTGAACACCCACGGCCTCCACTGCACAGGGGAATTGTGGTCTGGGCAGTCCCTCCTGCCTCCTGCTTAAATCTCTGCTGCTTTTATTTCTCCTCTTTTCCTAATCTTTGTCTTAAATCCTTGTATCGGTGAGAAACTGAGGGGGTGGGCAGGAGGAGGAGGGCATCCTGGTGATGCCTCAGACCCCTCAGGCATCTTTCCATCCATGCCCACCTGTATACCCACTCACTAGTTGGTTCTGCTTAGCTTCACCCAGGGGCTGAGTCTAAGAGTCTCAGTTGATCTGCTTCTGTGACTTCCCGAAGCTAATCACCCAGTGCCCCCCACAACTCTCCTGAAGCCTCATGGTCTCTCTCGGTACAGCTCCCTTTTGACCTTTGGCCTCTGGATGTGACTCTCAGCCCCTCCCTGACTCTTCAGGGTACCACTGTGCAGATTCCCTGGTCATCAGTATGCTCAACTCGGTTTTATAAACAGGCCGGCAGCTTTCAGCCTTGCATTTCAAGCCAGGGTCACAGTTGGAAGCATCTTCCAGGGAAATTCAGAGCTGTCAAAGGCACTTCAGGTTTGTTTGGTTTTTTTTTGTTTTTTTTAATTGGTTAATTCACACTTTGCCTTGTGGGTACTATCTGAACTTCAGTCTGGCTCGTGCTACCTTCTTTTGTTCCACATTTGTCAGGGAAAGATACACATGTCCTTAAGATTAAATCTCTTACTTGTTTGTTTCAACGAGAACTGGAGCTTTCAACATACATTTTCCACCGCTCCAAAGCCCTGGTTCGTTTAAGTCCGACAAAACTAGTTTCTATGGAGAACGTACAGGTGGCAGGGTGGGAGGCTCATCAGGGTCAGGGCAGCTGGTGACAGGACGATCAATGGCTGGATGACAAAAGACTAACCTGGTGGCACTGGGCCATGTGGATGGGAACCTGGGGACCCCAGCTTGAGTGGGGACATCCTCTCCCAGCATGTGAGCCCACATATGCACCCTGAGCTGTGCCCCACTCTGGGAGTTGCCAGGTAGAATTTACATGCAATGAGACTGGCAAGATGGCTCAGTGGGTAAAAGTGCTTGCTGCTAAGCCTGAGGACCTGAGTTCAAATGCTGGAACCGGCATGGTAGTAGGAAAAAGAACCAACACATGAACCGTGACTTACACGTAACCCTCACACAAAATAATCAAATGTGATTTTAAACCAAACATTTACAAGTAATGAAGCTTGTCCTTTCTGCCACTACCCCTTCCTCCCTCTCAGTATACACACGGGGAAGCCAAAGGTCAAATTTGAGTGGCATTCCTCAGGTGCCTAGCAAGCCCCAGGGGTCTGATGTCTCTACCTCCCCTGGTTTCCCTGTTTTTGATCTTTTGGTTTCTCTGAGACAAGGTTTCACTTTGTAGCCTTGTCCTGGAACTCACTCTGTAGACCAGGCTGGCCTCACCACCCAAGTGCTGAGATCAAAGGTGTGCACCAATCACCACCTGGCTCCCTTATTTTTTTTTTTCTGTTTTGTTTTCTTTGGTGGTGGTGGTGGTTTTCAATGTGGGCTCTGGGGATCCAAACTCATGCGTGCCAAGCCTGTTCTGGAGTGAGCCATCTCTTTGGGTCCCTGTTGGCTATTTTCAATCATCCCTCATATACAGCAGGCTCCCGAATTGGGTGGGTGTCTTCAGGGGCATTTTTTTTCCAGTGGTGTGAGCCTAGAATGAATAAGAAAAAGACATCTTCAAACAGTTACTAGGGATAGCTTTGACTTCAGCCCTGCTGGGAGTGTCATGTAGCCAGGATTAAAGATACAGTGAAGGAATGCACGTGTCACTGGACCAAACACCTGGTCCCCAGTGCTGCCATGCAGTGGCTCTCCCTGGTGTCTTCTGTCCTCCCTCCTCTCTCTCCCCTCCCCCTCCCTCTCAGCTAAAGTTCTTTCTCCTCGAGGACTGTATTGATCTTTATTTTTGTGTGTACTTTGTGTCCAAGTACAGGATGTGCATGCAGTGACTTCAGAGGCCAAAAGAGGGCGCCAGATTCCCTGGAAATGGAATTATGGGAGGTTGCAATCTGCTCTGTGGCTGCTGGGAGCTAAATTTGGTCCTTTACAAGAGCAGTAAGTGCTCTTAACCACGGAGCTTTCTCTTCTGACCCAGGAAACACTTCTTTAAAATCTTACAATAAGCCGGGTGGTGGTGGCACACACCTTTAATCCCAGCACTTGGGAGGCAGAGGCAGGTGGATTTCTGAGTTCGAGGCCAGCCTGGTCTACAGAGTGAGTTCCAGGACAGCCAGGACTATACAGAGAAACCCTGTCTTGAAAAACAAAACAAAACAAAAACAAAAACTTACAATGACTGTAGATGTGACAGGAAACTCTCAAAAAAAAAAATGTATGGAATCTCACCCTTTTGCTTGGGATTTCCCCTGCAGCTAAATCCTAAGCAAACACGGAGCCCAGGGGCCAGGAGAGGGTTCGAGGTTGGTGCACTGCTTGCTACTCAAGGCTGGATCAGTGAGCTCCAGGTTCAACAAGGAACCCTGTTTCAGAACCTAAGAGGAAGGAAGAGTGGTTGAGGACATGCACACCACAGACATGCACACATACCTGAACACACTGGAACACACACACTCACACACACAAACACAGACAAACAGTCAGACACATACCCACAGACATGTACGCACACCTGAATACACATACACTCACACACACAAACACACACAGAGATGCATGCAGATACATGCACATATGCACGCATACAAAGACACACATACACAGTC
>NW_021628018.1:0-36819 GCF_004785775.1 Grammomys surdaster
AGCCCCCAGGGTCTGTTATCTCCACCGCTGGGTTTAAACCATGCATCACCACACCCATTTCCTTACATGGGTGCTGGGGGGGGGCAAACTTAGGTGCTCAAGCTTGTGCTTGTGCATTGAGTAATTTGCTAACAGGTCCATATGTCTCTATACAGGCTCTCCCTGGTGTGTATACAACGCCAGGCCAGGCTGGTGAGTCTGAGCCTTATCCTGTCCCTGTGGGCAGGGCAGTGACAGGAAGCTGACAACTCCTGGCCTTGTCTCTGTGCCTGTAGGCAAATGCAAGTCCTTTAGTTCAGGGACTCTGTCTTGGCCAGTGTTTCTCAACCTGGGAGTCTCTGTTCATAACAGTATGATTCATGAAGTAGCAATGAAAATAACGTTTTGGTTGAGGATCACCACACAAGAAGAACTGAATTAAAAGGTTGCAGCTTTAGGACGCTTGAGAACTACTGTAGGCAAATGATAGTTGAAGCCAATGTAGGAATGGTGCCTCTGTCGGAAGCTCCACGGGGTGGGGCGGGGAGTGGGGGAGAGACACAGCCTGCTCTGGGACCAGTGGAGGAGATGAAACGAGCTACCCCATCTTAGGAGTTACCGGAAAGGATTGGGTGTTAAAACCAGGACTCTAAGGGGCATCTTTGTCTGACTTGATGGGTGGCCGAGTCACACTTCCTGTTAAGGACTTACAGCTTGCTTTCTGTAACACCTTGAACCGTTCCTGCTGCTCCAGTGTCCACCGCCAGGCGTGGACGGGCATCACCTCTTTCCTCTGTTTCTGTGTGGAGGTCTCCCGAGTGCATTAGCAATGCAAAATGGAGCTGCCCCTGCCAAATGTCAGAAAGTACAAACACTCGAGGTTTGCTTTATACCCGGTTTCTTATGACAGCTGCTGCAGTGGTCATTAGTATGTAAATTACTTTGGCTGTGAAGGTGGATTCTGGGTCATAAACCGATTCCTGCCTCTAGATAATCCTGTCTGACTCTGCAGCTGTCTAGACAATGAACAAATTAACACCGGGAAACGGGATAGCTCAGAAACCTTTGGAACCAAATGCTTTTTAAATAAAAACCTCAGCCTCCATTGTGAGAAATGTGAATCCAGTTAGTTAATGACACAGGAATCCTCTCTGCAGCCGAGCCCTGGGTAATCAGACCCCACAAATGTGCTTTTCCATACACTATCCTTTCTGATCCCCTGAAACATGAGACTATTTCTGTGACCTTGCTCCAAGCTTGCAGAGACCACCAAAAGGGCCCGTCCATGAGTGTCAGCATTACCACGGCATTTTCTTTTTTAAGCAAATTTATTTTTTGTCAGAAAGCACAGCCCCAGCTCTTTGTGAAAGGTCACGTTGTGCCTTTTGTGTCTTGCTTAGAGCAAACGAAAGATCGCACAAATGGTCTTAAGTGCCTTTACTCACTGAGCCCTCTCACTTTTAAAGAAAATTAGGTTGTTTGTTTGTTTGTTTGTGTTTTTTTGTTTTGTTTTTCAAGATAGGGTTTCTCTGTGTATATCTGGCTGTCCTGGAACTCACTCTGTAGACTAGGCTGGCCTCGAACTCAGAAATCCACCTGCCTCTGCCTCCCAAGTGCTGGGATTAAAGGCGTGCACCACCACTGCCCGGCGAGGTTTTTTTTTTTTTTTTTTTTTACATGTATGTCATTGTCTGTGTGTAGCTCTATGCACCACATGAACGTAACACCTGCAGGGGCTAGAAGACAACCCTGGATGTTAGGAGCTGGGGTTACATACAGGTGGTTATCAATCATTTGACATGGGCGCTGGGAACCAAACTCAGGTCCTCCGGAAGAGCATCGAGAGCTCTTAACTGCTGAGTCATCACCTTTCCAGCTCTCTTTTAAATTCTTAAAATACTTCATTGGTTTAGGGCTCTGATCCCTGGAGGGAGAGAAGAAAGGAGGGAGGGAGGGAAGGAGGAGAGAGAAAGAGAGAGAGCACAAAATGTAGAGACCAGAGGAGGATGTCCAGCGTCATGTGCTCTCTCTTTCTCTCTGTCTCTCTGTCTCTCCCTCTCTCTCTCTCACTCTCTTTCTCTCTATCTCTCTCTGCCTTATTCTCTTAAGACCGGATCTCTCACTGAGCCGGGAGCTACCCCTGCAGCCAGCTAGCTGTTGCCGTCCTTCCATTTCCAACCCCAGAGCACTGGGGTTGCAAACATTCAGTGTGTTGCCGATCCAAACTCAGGCTATGCAACACATGTTCTTACCCCCTGAGCCACCTCTCTGGCTCCCAGTCCCTGAAATTTTACCGTGCTTAGTAAGACCCTGCTTGAGAACATCAAAACTGCCTCTACCTCCCTGACAAAGGTGTGAACTGACCAAGCAAACGAATTCAGGTTAAGTCACCCTAACAAATGTGGAAAGTGTTACAGTGTCACGGAGGAAATAAACACAGGACACACCAAGTGCTTGGGAGATCTAACAACGGGAACTTCAAAAGGTCTTTGTCCCAACAGGCCAGGGACCTGGGCCCTCTGTCATCCAAGTAGACCAGGGAGAAGCCTGCTCAGGATGGTCCTGATGGGAGGCCGTCTGGGATGCTGGGTGGGAGGGGATGTGTCGGAGAATAAAGGGAGTGAGATTTAGAGTTCAAACCAGAATTAGCTGTGGCTGGAGGGTTGGTTCTGCCCCGTGTTTCCCCAATTCCAGCTCCTCTCTTCCTGGGTCTTGCTCTGTACTCCAGGCTGGCTTTGAACTCACAATCCTCCTGCTTCATTCTTCAGAGCGCTAGGATTACAGGGATACATCAGCATGATTTGCACACAGACCCGCTCATGCATTTCACATGCGTGCACACACACTCATCTATCTATATGTACACATATATCTGTTCAGATGCACATATGTTTACACGTGCACATGTGTTTGCACACACACATGTATGCACATGAGTGTGGGGGTTAAAGGACAGTTCCTCAGGCACTGTCCACCTTGCTGATACTGGGTCTCTAACTGACCTGGAACCTACTGAGCTCGTTAGGCTGACTGGCCCCTGGGATCTGCTTGCCTCTGTGTCCTGTCTTCTGGGATGACATGTGAGCCACTTCCTCTGGCTCTTTGGATGTTAGTTCTGAGGATCGAATTCACGTTATTATTCCTGCAAAACAAGCATTTTTGCCAACTGAGCTCTCTCCCCATCCCCGTTTTACATTTTTAATAAGGAAATGGTTGGCATGAAAGTAATTATGTCTTTCACACCATGTACCTGCATTTTAATGAGCAGGAGGCAGGCTGCCTCAGAATGATCCCCGGCGGCCCTCTGGTCTCTAGGTGCCACAGCTGCAGGTATAGAAGTCGGGCTTTGGCCTCCGGTCTTCCATTTAAGCAGGTGTGTTGACACACTCTGGAGCATTTTTTTCCTTCTCAAACATTTGACGTTTATTTATTTTGTGTGATGAGCAGGGCAGCAAATGTGCACACTATGGAACACGTTTTGAGATCAGAGGACAATTTGCAGGAGTCGGTCTGTACTCTTCTTCCAACATGTGGGACCCAAGGATCGAACTCAGGTTGTCAGGTTTGGTGGCAAGCCCTTTTACCTGCTGAGCCCTCTCGATGGCCCTGAACAATCCGTCCTAAAACACAGCACCCCTTTTCCCTTTGGTGATCTCGGCACCTTTTCTTTCTGTGATATTAGACTCTTGCCCTCAAGGGATAGGTTTGAAGTCAGGTCCTGGTCCCTTAGGTGAGTCTGATAAAATCATTAGCTCTCAAGTCCAGAAACGGTCGAGAAAGAACTTCTGGCATTGGTTCATGAGCAGCCATCTTTCTTTCTTTGCTGATTCACCCCATAGACTGAATGACGGGGACACATAAATCCCAGCTACAGGAAGAGTCTGTGCCAACGAAGGGAAGGTTGACACAGAAGCCCAAGAGCAGACGGCAAGAAGGCACTTATTCAGCCAAAGGATGAGCAAACCAGAACCCAGAAGTGTGTGACAGGGAGCTTACACACAGTCCTGCTGATGCCAGTGGGAAAGTGTCTGCTCTTCTAGAAGCAAGAAGCAAAGGCCTGGCTCAGGCCTCCCTGGACCGAGTCTCTCTTCTGTCTTTTCTTTCCCATTTATGACCCTTTTCCAACTCATCATGCAGGGCAAAGTTTCTTTTAAATCCAGTGAAAGTTTGGTATCTGGTGTAGGAGATGAAAGTGCGTGCGTGTTACCCAATTCATCACAATCCTCCTGCCTCGGCCTCAGAAGGCTGGCACTCCAGGCAAATAATTGTTTTAAAAATTCAATTCATGATACCTCCCAAACCCGAGGACAACCCATTAAAACATGGCAAACGTACATGGGTCTCTGCCTCGCGCTCTAAGCAGGATGGCTGTGCTGCTCTCTGACAGGACAGTGTGTTGGTCGGGTTTACAATACTGCAGCAAAATACCCAGGGCAACTCATGGATAAAGAGGAAAGATTCGCATGTCTCATGGTTGTGGGTGACCAGTGTGGACGAGCAGGTACCCCACTGGTGTGACTGCAGCTGAAAGCCAGGATGTGCCTCAGCATGGCGGACGTGAGAAGACAAGCCACGAGAAACACTTAGCTCCAGTGATCTTGAGGGAACCTCCCTCTGGGCCTCCTCTTACAAGGTCCACAGTATCCCACTGTTGCTTTCCTGGGGCCAGGTCTTTACATGTGTGGCTCTACGTGGCCACTCAGGATTCTAGCCACAGCAGGAAGTGAGGGCCGGAACCAACCCAGAGGTGTGATTCGGGTCTGCTTCCTGGCTAGAATCTAATTGGTTCTAATCATCATCTCGTGGACAGATAGGATGGATTGCGCTGGAATTGCCTTCCAGCTCCTGGGGAAACTCAGGTGCTGTCAGTGGTCCCCTGAGCTGGGAGCTACAGACAGCTTGCTCTGATTCCTAGAACAGTCCTCCTGGGAGCCTCTGCCTCACTCTCTGCTGCCTTTTTTAGCTCTGAGTCATTTGGGGATGACAGTCAGAGGTGCTTGGAGAAATGGATCCCTGGAGTGGAACGTGGAGACATGAAAGAGCTTTTAGGAGCCATTCACAAAGCACCAGAAGGTCAGTTTCTGTCTTTGAGGCCTTTGAGGCTGCTGTTTGAGGTCCCTGAGTAGGAGGAGCTGGGCAACAAGGGCTACCCCTGAAGAAAACTCTTATGTGTGAGGGACAGGGGGAGGCTTCTGCCCAGAGTCCAAATCCAAAGGGTATTTTCGGGTGCTATAGGCTATGGTTTCTGGCCTCTGTTGTTCGGAGTTGTTTTGGACCTGGGGTAACCTGGAGGAGGGGAGTTGTCTTGAGGTGCTGCCAGAAGTCTGTGCTGTGCAGAAGCCCAACATCCTGATCTACTGGGTCCTCCCTAAAGAATATGTAGTCAGCAGGGTGAAGGAAGGGATGAGCTATCAGACCTTGCAAGGGTCACCACCAGACTATGGCTATTGTGGTCAGGCCAAAGAAAGCCCAGGGTTGGCATTTAAGGAGGCACTATATCTCTAGGTTGTGCAAGGAATAAGGGCAGCACCTAAGAGTAAGCACCTCCTTAAATGTGGTCCCCTTGGTGGCTGGCTGTCTTGTCTAACCTTTCATCCCAGGCCAGACTACTCAGGTGCTTCAGACCAGGTATCTGGCGTACAGATAGCCTGAGGAGATTCTGTAGTGGTCACCACGCATCTCCTGCTCAAAAAGAACTCTGTATCTTCAGGTTCAGAAATGTTTGGCTTCACACCGCAGCAGCATCTTTGGAGGCGGGCAAAGGCACTTGCTTTGCTTCTCAATCACCTCGAGGTTGGTGTCAGGTGTTGTCTGTAGATACCAAGCGGGGTCTTTCACTAAAGTGGGGGCTTGCCCTTTCTGTTAGCCTTGTTAAGAAGCTTGCCTCCTGCTGGGGTTACAGGTGGCTGCTGTTCCTACCAGGCTTTTCTGTGGGTTTGGGGACCCAGTCTCTGGTCTTCATGTTTATGTGACAGTCATTGTGCCTACCTCTCCAATTCCCCCTCCCTGTGTTCAGCTTTTGTTTAGTTTTGTATTTTTTTGGGGGGGGTGGTGGTTTCAAGACAGGGTTTCTCTGTATAACCGTGGCTGTCCTGGAACTCACTCTGTAGACCAGGCTGGCCTCAAACTCAGAAATCCACCTGCCTCTGCCTCCCAAGTGCTGGGGCGTGCACCACCACTGCCCGGCTTTGTGTATTCATTTTTATTTTTGCTTTTGAGACAGGGTTTCTCTGTGTAGCCCTGGCTGTCATGGAACTCATTCTGTATTTCCAGGCTGACCTTGAACTCAGAGATCAACCTGCCTGTGCCTCTCGAGTGCTGGGATTAAAGGCGTGCGCCACCATTAAAAAGTGTGTCCTAGCCTGGCGGTGGTGGCACACGCCTTTAATCCCAGCACTTGGGAGGCACAGGCAGGTGGATTTCTAAGTTCGAGGCCAGCCTGGTCTACAGAGTGAGTTCCAGGACAGTCAGGACTACACAGAGAAACCCTGTCTCAAAAAAAACAAAAAAAGTGTGTCCAGCTTTTTAAAGTTTCATGAACTTGGGCACTCACAGATACTGATAGAGTTGAGTTATTCTTGGACCTTACTGAAGTGTAACAGATACTTAAACAGCCTACATCGAAGGTGTGTGATGGGATAGGTTGTAACAGACCCCATGAAACTATTGCTATGATCCAGACAGCTTTTCACAAGGCCCAACTAGGAGATTCTACTTTTCTCAAGTGTTCATTGATTGGTTGAATATACATTTATAGTATATGTGTTCAGCTGGAGAGATGGCTCCAGGTTAAAGTCTATGTATCACTGACTCTTATCTTTGCAATAAAAATATTTGGAAGAAGCAACTTTAAGGAGCAAGGATTGATCCTGGCTCATGGCTCAAGGATGGATCGTGGCTCATGGTTCAACAAGGATTGACCTTGGCTCACAGTTTAAGGGAGCACAGTCCACCATGGCGGGGGAGGTATGGCGGCAGCAGCTTCCTCACATCTGGGCAAGTCAGGAAGCAGAGAGATAGCTGGAAGCAGGGCCAGGTATAGCCCCCAAGGCTTGTCTCCCACTTCCTCCAGTGAGGCCCCACCTTCTAAGCTTCCATAACGTCCTCAAACAGATCTACCAGCCTGGGATCAAGTGTTTACAGTAGATGAGCCAGTAAGGACATTTCACAGAGAAGTCACTGCAGCATGCAACTGAAAAGCATCTAGTTACACTGTCACAAGTCAAGCCAGTTAACCTGGCGGTGGGACTTCTCCAGCCCTCCCATCATCTTCCCTGTTAAGAATCTGAGTTCCAGACAGAGGAAGTGACATCATTGTCTGTAGCCCAGGCTGCAGAGCATCCAGGGTATTTGGCTTCCCTGATGATCATGACTCTTGGGATCCCACTGTAAGGACCCACGGAAAGGACCCCCAACTCAAGTCCCGATCAGTGCGCAGCCAAGGAGACACGAGAGACTGACTTGATGCAAAAAATAGCAAAAGGCAGTTTACTAACAAGGGCCCTTGGATCAAAACTCATCCCACGCAGGGGAGAGAATTTCAATGAAGACCCCAGGAAGTTTAGAACTTTTATAGGGGGAGGCACAAGGGGGAAGGGAAAAGCGGGAAATTCTGGCGCGGTTACATATAATTGGAGATATTTCAAACATCAGCACTTTTCGTAAGCAATCATTTTGACAGGCTGGATGGCCCACTATTTTTGACCATGAAGCCTCAGACCTTCTAGGATAAACACCAGGTGGCCCATTACTCACTTGGGCATGTTTAGACTGGTCAAGATATGTCTTTGGTTGTTTCTATATTTCTGGTCACCTCGTCCCTAGAGGGGCTTGATATTTTTATTATGGCTATTCTCAGCAAGCTCAGCAAGCCGTCCTGCGGTCTTTGCCAAGTTGTTTTTAATTTTTACTCTTACACCACCACAGCATCTTCTGTAGAGGAGGAACAGGAAGCTGATAAGAATGACCTTTAACCCCATAGTAGGGGGCAGGTGTCATCAATCTCCCAGACGAACAGGTTTGTGTCTGCTTTGATTGCAAGGAACAGAAGGCCCTCCTGGGCTAACCACTGAGAGAATTCACTGCCATATTTGACACAACTCAGACTATGCCTGATTGACTGTTGCTTGGGTCTTTGTCTTTCTAACCCTTGTCTCCAGGGTCAAAGTCAGGTGTCTTGTCTTCCCCAGTCACTCTCCTCCGAACCTGAGCAGGCTAGACCTGCTGGCCAGTGAGATCCAGGGACCCTCCTATCTCTCCTTCCCCAGCACACCCAGCTTTTACACAGTTGCTAGGGGCCAACCTCAGGCCCTCACAGATGCCTGGCAAGCGCTTCCCAGTCTGAGCCACCGTCTTCCCAGCTCTTCCTCATTCTTCACAATCCATAAAACCCCTTTCCCATCCAAAGTGGACCCAAGGCAACTTTTTTTTTCCCTCCGATTTAATTAAATCAATGGCGTAAAGCCATAAGGCCCTAAGATACGGGGAAGTGTGAGTTTCACCGAGGGGCACACGAGTTTTTAATAGAATAGACTTCCGCTGTAAATGAAAACAATGTTAAATTCCTTAGCAATCCTAGCAGAAAGGCAAGAGAGGAGAAAGAGGGGTGACCCGGCTCCTTTGTTTCCTAATTAGTGCTGGATGAATTTAAAGATAATTCCTACACTTACTTAGCCACAGGCCTGGAAGGAAGGGCTTAGGGCAACTGGGGCTTATCTCCTTTCCCCAAAATCAGTATAGCCTTGGGTCTGTGAAGAGGGGGGCTCTTCCAGGAGGAAGGCTGCCCAGGAGGAGCTGTGTGGGAGCACGGAGTCCCCTGCTCCTGCAATGATACTGTGACACATTCTCAGGTACAGTGGAGGTACAGAGGGGACCTCCTCTCCCATCCTATCAAGGACCCGGGGCTGCAGTTCTGTGAGTGACGTCACTCACTGAAGCCGCGAGTCTTTCTTCCCGTCCGTTTTCAATCTGCTGTCACCCTGCTGAGCTTAAGATGGAGCTTCATTCTGAACATCTCTGTTGAAGGGGGACCAGGAGACATGGTCAGGGGTCATGGCAAAAGCTACAGGTCCTCCAGCAAGGGGAGGTAGGAGGTCACGTGGAGCGACCAGGTGTCTTGGGTTGTACCCAGATGTGTTTGGAAAGGAGAAACGGGAGATTAAAATCGAGATAAAAATCAAAGCTCAAAGCTTCTAAATGTTTCCCAGCTGCCCTTGACAGAGCGTATCTGTTATGGCCACCAGTAGGATCTGGAATTGTCACCAGCTCATGTCCAGCTGGCCATGCCTGAGCCTGAAGCACCCCTCTCCCAAGCTCCTTCACATGGTCTAGCCATCAGCTGGAACCATAATCAACACTGCCCACACCTGCAACCAACGCCTCTGGGCAGCTGGCAGACATGTCCCCCATCCCGAACCCCGTCCCCTCTGTCTTCTATTGGCCTGAATTGTTTGTTTACATCTCGTTTGCTTGTTTGTTTTGAAGGAGTGTTAAACTTATGGAAAGTTGTAGTTGGTCATGGTGGCACATACCTGAAACCACGTCACTAGGATGGCTGAGGCAGGAGGACCACTGAGAATTCAGCGTCAGTCTGGGTTACAGAATGAATAATGAATGGGTTAATATTAGACTAACCTGGGCTAGCCTAGATGTGTGATGTGAGATGTGAGATGGGCTAGCCTGGGAGTGAGATGCCTGGCCTAAAGAAAATAAACAGATAGATAGATAGATAGACAGACAACAGCATAGCTGAGAGTGTCCATTCATGGTCCTGTTCTCATCCCACAGAGTTGAATCTTACATAGCTCAGTGCAAGGTTCAGGATCAAGGGCGCACGTGGGTATCAATCTTCCGACTGAACAGCCGACCATACTCCCTCCTTCTTCTGTTGAAGTTCGTGCCCTGGTCTAGGATCTCATCCAGAACCCTGTGTGTATCTCTCCCCAGTATCTCTTTAATCTCTGCCCCATGCCGTTTCTCAATATTCCATGACCTCGACACTTTCAGAGGGTTCATCATCAGTTCTGAGACGGGCTCCTTTGTTCTGTCTGCATTTTTCCTGTGTTCCAATGAGGTTATGTGTGTGCCTGAACTGGACAGAGGTGACACCCCTTCCTCTCAGGCACCACACTGGGGCAGGTGACGGTAGCCTCACTACCTGGATGTTGACCTTGATCTTGGCCAAGGGAGCACCAGGTTTTTTTTCTTTGTAACATTCCTATCCCCTCCTTGGTATGGTATAACTGCCTCAGGAGAGGTGTTCTGAGACCTCGTGACTCTCCTTCCAGTACTTAGCTTCCCACTCCTGATTTAGCAGGCACGGCTAGTGTGGTGTCTACCTGGCACCTGGGTGTTCCCTTCACTAATTTATTTGGAACTGAATGATTTTATTGTCATGTTGGGAAGAGCAGTGGTAGGTTGAAGGCACAGGGTCAAAGCATTCACCAGACAGGAACAGACAGAGACAATTTATTGAGAAAATACAGTGCAAGGAGAGGCAGAGACTCAGACTGCACTGGCTGGAGGCCCGCCCTCGGGGAGCTCTTTGACGGTCCTTTCATGTATTTGCCCAAATGCTGTTAATCTCAGTTGTCTTACAGGATTAGCATTTGGGGTGGGGCCTCATAGGTCACAGGAGTTGGGATGTGTTTGTGTGAAATGTCACAAGTCACAGGTCAGGCTGGAGCAGCTCTCAAATGTTAGAGCGTGCTGGTTTCTGCTTGACTGTGATCTTTTGGTCTCCACATTCAACCCCTGACGGGTCAGCAGGCACAAACCATTGACAAGGGATGGAGATTGTCTCCCGGGGCAGCGTCAGACCTGAGTGGGTGTCAGGACCTCAAGTGGCGTCACCAGTCAGCATGGGGTGGTAGGCTGTGAGGTAGAGAAGGCTCCAGGGGCATCTTGGGATGGGGCAATGACTATGCAGGTCGGTGACGTCACTTGGAGGGCCATGAGGTCATCAGTGGTGGGTGCTGATGCTGATAGTAATGGCTGCTGTCCCTGAGAGCACACCATCTGTAGTTCAGAGGCCTGAACTCTGGAGACTAGCCATAGCAGCAGGTTAATAATCATGACAGTGTATGAGCTCCGAAGAGACTGTGATGGGGAAGCAGCCACTGCCCATTCCCAGGAGCCAACTCTCACTCAGAGGCACTTTCTCCAGTCTGTTCTGGTAAATAGTCTTTAAATTTTTAATTTTATTTAGTGTGTGTGTGTGTGTGTCTGTGTGTGTGTCTGTGTCTGTGTGTCTGTGTGTGTCTATGTGTACATGCCCATGGGTTACATGTGGAAGTTAGACAACAGCTTGTAGGAATAGTCTTCCCTTCTCCCTGTGGGGTTCCAGGGATTGAACTCAGGTCATCAGGCTTGGCAGCAAGCACCTTTCCCTGTTGGGCCATCTTGCTGGCCCTGAGGGTACTCACATTTGTAATGAAATATGATCCCAATGCATCCATGTCTCTACTTGGGCATTTATCAGACTCCATCTTTGGGAAGAGCTGTCTATTCAGGCTTGGGTCCCGCAGGGTCCCGAGCTGTCCAACATTCCCTTGAACAACTTGTCATACTCCCTACACAGTAGCAGCTAGGTTGACACAGAGCACTGTCACAGGTGTCCCTCTCTTCCACCTCCTTGAGCTCCCCTGATGGCAATGTTCCCTGTTCTTCCCCACAATATTCCTAGACACTAACCTGGTTCCCAGGGAGACCAACTCATGCACTGTAATCTTCTTCCACAGTAAACCAGCTGAGGCTGTGGCAAACACCAGAAGAAACCTTTTCCCTGCTTGTCCCTGCAGCCTTTCTTTTCTCAAAATCCTTGCAGAGAGATGGTTCAGCACTTAAGAGCACTGGCTGCCCTACTGGAGGACCTGAGTTCAATTCCCAGCAACCACATGGTGGCTCACAACTGTAATTCCTGTTCCAGAGAATCTGGCACCCTCACATAGACATGCAGACAGAACACCAATGCGCATAAAAATAAATCTTTTTTTTTTTTAAATTTCGTTTGATGATTCAATTCCCCAGTCTTCTTAGCTTCCCTAAATAAACGTAAACAAACAAACTGTGTTCTAACTGGAATAAACCAACAGAACATCCCAAAGGAACAGTACTGTTTTTACCCAGGAGAATATCATAAATTCAGCTTCCCACGGCCAGCCTGGGATTCTCACACAAGAGGATGCTTCGCTGTTTTCTAGAAGGGCCCCAGGGGTTTGCTGCTGGGTGCGGTGGTGAATGGAGTTGGAAGGACCTCAGAGGCACAGTCTCGGGGTTCGCAGCAGTGGGTTGGCTGACTAAGCAAAGTCTCTGGAGCTAATGGTGGAAGAATGAGTGTGGCACCAGGTCAGCAGGTCAAAGGCCTGACCCTAGCCGGAGCCTCTAGTTCCTGATGTCTAGGTGGAATGTCTGCCCTGGGTTTCTAGGTGAGGGACATTTCACAGTGTCATATGGCCTGGCTTTTTGATTCAGACTAAGTCAGGCCAGGTCACCAGGTATTAGTGACTGGGTGAATGGGGAGGACAAAGGTCAGATGCCACCTTAGAAAGGGGCCCGGGGTGGAAATAAACAGGTCAACCAAGGCCTGTCATGGTGACTTTTGTTAATTCTGGAACTTTTGCATCCTTTTCAATTAAAATAATTCTTTTTTTTTTTTTTCTGTCCAAGGTCTCTCATAAGTCCTGGCTATTTCCTGAATTCACAGCATAGCTGGCCTTGAACTCCTGGTCCTTTCTCCTCTACCTTCCTAGTATGGAGGTGACAGGCATGTGACACCACGCCCAGGCCCAGCTCTAAAAATATTCTGGCGGAAAAGAAAACATTTTGTTTGATGGTTTGTTTTGTTTGTTTTTGTTTTCAGATTCTGGGAGGGACAAAGAAATGGTTACCCTGGGAGAATCTACAACAAGCACACACAATAGTACCAAGACCCATATATGACCAACCACAGGTGTGGCTCAGCGGCTCAGCACTCAGAACCTTCTCCGGCTCTGTGTTGCCTGTACTGAGTTACAAAACAGCTCACCGAGTTCCAGAGCCCCTGAGTGACGCTGGCGTTCAGGGGTAGAATGTAGGGTAGAGTTGTCCCTCTGGGTTTCACAGGCGAAGTTGTTCCTCAGGGACAGGAAGCAGACATGTGGTGATCCCAAGAGGCCTGAGGCTTGGGTGTTGTGACGTTGAAGAGCCAGAGAGGACGCCATGCCTCTTCCCTGCTCTTCCAGCATCCTAAGGGTCTGAGTAACCAAGACAGCCTAGAATAGGCTTCTTTCCTTGTATGGGGGCTCAGAAAAGGAATCTTGCCACACAGGAGAACAGATTACAGACTGCATAGAAAAGCACACCCCACTGTGGTTTCCTGTTTTGACCCTCCAAAGTCCTCCAAGACAGCATACCCAGGGCTGCCATTGATGCTTAACCACTTATACCCAGAAACTGAGGGGATGGCCCAGACTGTGAAGTGCTTTCCCTGAAAGCAGGAGGACCTTAGTTCCATCCCTGCAACCCATGGAGAAAAAAGCCAGATGTGATGGCTCATGCTTGTAATTCCAGAACTGGGAAAGCAGAGATAGCCAGATCCCTGGGGCTCACAGGCCAGCCAGCTTAATCAGTGAGCCCCAGATCAGTGAGAGATCTTGTCGCAGAAAAACAAAGGGGATAGGATGGCTCCTGAGAAGCAACACCAAAAGTTGATGCCTGACTTGCACACGACAAAACACCTGCTCACACAGGGAATGTACACACATGGATACACATGGGGACACACGAAAATGACATTTATAAAATTAAGAACTTCTCTAGAAGAAGTGGCTTTTTAACAGAGGTCTTCTGGCTTTTTGATTTATAGGTTTGATATTAACCACAGCGCTGACCAAACAGACAGACAGACAGATAGACAGACAGACAGACACACTGCTTAGCCATATGGCGTTCCTGTGCAGAGCAGGCTTCTGCACAACCAGCCAGCACCCACCTGTCTCTTGCTTTACCTATAACCAACAGCCTCAAATACAGTGACTCCAATTTCTTCTCTTGGAGTTTTGGGGTCTAGAATCTGAGATGCAGCCTGGGGTTGTTTGGGGTGCCAGGACTGTGTCTTCTGGGAGTTTGGTGAGGTCACCTCTGGCCTGTCACAGCTTTTAGGGGTGTTCCTTCCACCCTCAAGGCCAGGTATGACTAGGGCAGAGTCAGTGTTATTGGCAAAGTGGCCTTTCAGCTTCCACAAGAGGGGTCAAGGCGGTTGTTAGACCCCACTGGACAGAGACACGGCAAAGATAGGAAGGAATTAATTATATCACGAGGCTGGGTGACCATCAAAATTAGAGGCCAGGGATTGATTGACTGATTGACTGATTAATTTCTGTTTTCTTGAGGCATGCTTTCACATACCCAGGCTGGTCTTGAACTCACTGTCTAGCCATCTACTATAACCTTGAGCTCCTGATTGTCCCCCCTCTACATCCTAAGTGCTGGGATCGCAGGTGTGTGCCTCCGTGTCTAGCTCGTGGAATTTTTGCAAGTCAACTGGAAGTGAATACCCTGTGTGGTTTCACTCTGATGGATCGAGGCCTGCGTTTACTCTGGGAACCCACTGGGACATTTTATAGGATGAGATGTTTAGGGGATCACCCTATATGATGTCCCTTGTCTCTGTCCTTTGAGCTGCTCTCTCAGACATGGCTGATCTTGGCCTTTTCTGCTCTTAGGAGATGACAATCTATGTATGTTTTGGCCTTGTGGCTCAATCTGGTATTGAAAGCAGGCTTTTATTATTATTTTTTAAAGTGTAAACATTATTTCATAAAATATATTTTGATCATGTTTCCCCAATCCTAGATCTTTTCTGCCTCCCAACCTCCACCCCCAGCTTTATATTCTTCCTCTCTTTCTTTAAAAATTAAACAAACAAGAAAAAACACATACACACAAAAGCCCCCCAAAACAAAAATCAAAACAAAAGACCAATAAGAAAAACAGTGCCAAAACAAAGCGAAATGAGACCAGAAGTCCACAAAAATACCACTGAGTTCATTTTGTGTTGGCCAACCGCTCCTGGGCATAGGCCTGCCCTGAAGTATGGTTGGTACCCACTGGACACTCCACTGGATTTTCCCTCTGTCCGTGGGTACCAGTTGCATGTAACTTCACAGTTAGAGTGAAGCCTATGTCTGCTTCCCTCTCCTCAGTGCCACGGACTCTGTCTGGCCTGAACCTGTGCAGGTCTTGTGTGCACTGTCACAGTCTCTGTGAGCTCATGTGCACACCCGTTGTGTCTGGAAGAAACTGCTTTGCTGTCGTCTGTGACATCTGGTTCCCATATCTTCATACCTCCTCTTGTGCATTTGAAGTCATCCCATTTAGAAATGAGTGCTCTGAAGTCTCTCACTCTCTGCACGTTGTCTAGTTGGGGGGGGTCTCTGCATTAATTCCCCATCCATTGCAAAAAGAAGTTTCTCTGATGTGGGTTGAGGAAGGTATTGACTCCTGGCTATAATGGTATGTCATTGGGGGTCATTATCTGCCATGTTTTTTAGCTCAGTGGTTCTCAACCTTCCTAATATTCCTACTGTGACCCCCTCAACCATAAAACTACTTTTGTTGCTACTTCATAACTGTAATTTTGCTACTGTTATGAATGGCAATGTAAATATTTTTGGAGACAGAGGTTTGGTAAAGGGGTTGCGACCCACAGGTTGAGAACCACCTCTTTAGCAGTTAATGGTAGTAGGTTTTCTTCTAGGCCTTTGACTTGACTAGCCTTAGTTTTTTGACCACTTTGTTAGTGTCCGGTTTGGGTTGTATGTCATCAAATAGGTCTTGAATCCAAACAAAAAAAGCAGTTGGTTACTCCTGTAACATGTATGCCACTATTGCACAAGTCTATCTTGCAAGCAGGTCACTGTTGTAAGTTACAGGGTTTGTAGCTCAGTGACATTGGTGATTACCTTTCTCTTAGCATGAGAGTACCTTACAATCACCATTCATGCTAGTCAGTAGGGGTTCAGAGTACCTTCCAGCACCGTGAATGCTAGTCAGCAAGGGGTGGAGCTTCTAGTCGGCACCAGGTCTACTTCTCCGTGTTCAATGCCATAAATATTGTCTCCAGTGATAGGCCCTTGCCATCAGATTGTGGAGATCAACCAATAACCTTGGCAGTAGCCCGTGATGTTTGGGGGTTTTCATGGAACCTCTTTGGCCAAGGACTCAAGAAGATAAAACCCACTTCTGGCACCGGGGTTTTTTTTACTTGTTTGCATAAAACATACCTGATGACACCATTTTGATTCCTTTCATATATGTATATATTTTATGAATCTTCTACAGTAGTGGGTTTCCATGTGGTTTTCCAAATGGCTTTAGTATTAGTTGTCTCTCCCCGTATTTCCTCCTTTACCCTTCTCTTCCATCCTTCCTATTTTATCTTCTTAGTCTAGTTTCTCCTTTGTCTTTCCCCAACACTATATTCTATTTCTCCTTGGGAGATTCTCTCCTCCTCCTAACCCCCATTCCTGATCCCTTTTTAGGTACCTAACCTCTGTGGTTATTCATATTGTAGCTTAAAATTAGTTAATATCTACATATAAGAGAAAACAAACAACATTTGCCTTTTGGAAATCTGGATTACCTCACTCCCCAGAACCTCCCATTACCGGCCACCGATTGCCTTCTGTTAGTTTATTTGCAAACCCATGAAGTTCCTTTTGTGTCTGAGTGATTTTTTTTTTTCAAACTCACAAGTGAGGGTAAGCCTGCCAGAGGTGGATGGAACTTCCCAGGATTCCTAGTCTGTTCCGACCAGCCTTCGGACTAATGCAATGTGTGCCACAGGTCAGTTTATGGAAGGACTTCTGTTGTTGTTTTGGTTTGTGTTTAAAAGGAAAATTTCCAAAGAACTTTGGGTTGAGTGGGCAAGGGGAAGCCAGAGGCAGACACCAAGGGTCTTCCTCAGTCACTTGGCCATCTTAGTTTTTGAGACAGGCTTCTCCATACCCAGAGCTCAGTGATTTGCCAAGACTAGCTGGCCAGCCATCCCCAGGGACCCTCCTGTCTGCCTCCCCAGCTGCGATATTGCAGGCATGCCACTTCATTGGCTCTGGATGTTCGCTGAGGATATGAAATTGGACCCTCCGTGAGCATCTCCCCTGCCCCTCCCCAGAGATGTTTTGGGAAAGAAAGACATGTGTTCTTATACCACGGGGAACTGATGGATGTATTGATGTCCCTGGGGACTGACAGGTTGCTTCTGTAGGACAGCGGGACATCTGCTGGAACAAGTTCCTGGTGGCCCAGTGAGCACAGTGCTGAGGAGACAAGGCTGACTTTAAACCTTTGACAACTTGAGATTTGTAAAACTGTGGACAGACTTCTGAAGCTCCTTGTTGTGGCCAACACACCCAAGGTTAGCCGAGGGGACAGGAACCAGGCCACACCTTCGTTTCCACTTTGGAAAAGCCAGGAGTCTGGTTCAGGCTCAAGAACAATATTAAGATAGCAGCCAGCCGGAGGAGCATTTGAGGTTGGCAGAGAGAAGGTGTGGAGTCGACCCCTAGGTCACCCAAGGTCATGGCTATGGCTGATGTTGACCCAACTTCTGTCCTTACACCTCAGTTTTCCAAGTTTTGCCTCCACTCCATTACCGGAATTTCCCTTAAATAGATTTACTGTTCAAAAAACCCTCATTTTCCTGTCGTTTTCCATATTTGTCTTTCAATCTGAACTTGTCAATCTGAATTGTGTTCCTTCCTCTTCCTGTGTTTCTTTCTGTGAAGTGTGTATGTGGGCTCGTGTGTTCACATGTGCACAGGTGCGTGTGCATGTGTGTTCATAGATGCACCTGTATTCGCATGCATGCATGCATGCATGTGTGCTTATATGTGTGCAGGCATGTCTACATGGGTGCGTATGTGTTTTATCTCTGTACACATGTGTGCATGCATGCTCATATGAGTGCATGTGTGTGTTCATATATATTTAGGTGTACGTATGCATGTGTGTGTCTTCATAAGTGTGCAGGTACATGTGTGTGTGTGCATGTGTATATGCATATTCATATGTGTTCAGGTGTGTGTAGGTTTGTGTATGTGGTGTGTTCATATGTGGGCATTGTGTGTATGTGTGTGAACATGTTCATATGTGTGCATGGGTGTATGTATGTATGTATGAGTGTCTGACTCCCAGCACATTAAATTGGCATGTAATGCTCTCTGGAGCATTTGGGTTAAAGGTGTTTGCTCTGTATTGAGCCTGGTATCATGGCTTCGGGGTCTGACTTGGTGGTCAGGATGATGGTTTTCCTCTCCCTCTATCATGCCCCTGCCCCTGTTAGATCCCTCTGGACTCTCTGACAGGACTGCTCACTGTCATCTCTTTGGCCTGCCATCCTCACCACACCTCAGTGGTGGTTCCAGATGTGGCCGTCTTTCTCCTTACCTCCTACTCTCTGTCTTTAGGTCAAAGGTCAGAAGAACATGGAGGTCACTGTGGGTTTGCCATACCAGGGAAAGCCAGCCTAGAAAACTAGATTCCTGTTCCTTACCTAGAGCCCTTGGGAACCCTGTTGGGACAGATGAGGGATCCCTCAAACCTGGGGTGTTAGTAGGTGTCCAACATTGTTAAAGCATCCTCCCAGTCTGTGAAAATCAGTTACCATCGCTGAGGAGTTCTGTGTTCCTGCTGTGAGCGCTGAGGATGATGCTATTCTCCTGTAGATAAGCAAAGACACAGTGGGGGCAGGGCAGCTGTTGGAGGCTCCCTTGCTGCCCTGGCTGCCTCCAGCAAAAGAACTGTCAATCACACAGCTCACCATGACTACCCCTATGCCAGCATCAGCCATCCTGAACACTCCATGGTACCATGGGGAAGCTGCACAGTGATCACAGCTGCTTGCTCCAGCTCCTGCAAGCAGGGCCCCAGCCAGGCCTGTTTCAGTCGGCACTGGCCTCTTTGCTATCACAAGTCTCTGTGAATTCTCCGTGACCCTCCACCTAGACCAGAGAGGAGCACTTACCCTGGTGGCCAGCAGAGGGACTGCATGGGTTAGAGAGGCAAGCTGTGATAGGTGCAAACATGAACCTTCATTTGCATGTGAGGTCAGCTGTGATTGGTTGGAACACCTATGGGAGTGGCTTAGAGAGAGGATGGGCAGAGCTAGTACAGAGAGGCAGCGGAGGTTGGAGGTGGGCATAGACAGGAGAGCATGGCAGACCCATATGACTGAAGAGGCCTCATTATGGCCCTACAGCCAGAGGAGGTACCAGGGTGTGCCAGCCTTGAGGGACAGCATGAGACAGAGCTTGAAGAGGCAGGTGGCATAGGCAGAGCTGAGTGGTCCACAGGCTACAGAGGGCTGAGGCAGGTAGCTACAAAGGACACATTCCTTCAAACAGGAGCTGGACACTGTTGCTGTCAAGGACTGAGGAATTCTTATATCCAGACCCACCCGGAAGCTGATGCCGGCCAGTGTTTAACCCTGACGGCCAGGATCCCACGGGGTTACACTTGTAGAACAGGGATCTTTTTTACCATAGGCATACACTAGGGGGCGCCACTACCTGCTGCTTCTGCTGCTGCTGCTGCCAACGATTGCTGTAAAATTGGAGGAATACAAAAGGTGCCATGACCAGCTCTAAAGGAGAAGCTCATCACCTGCCCACCATAGTGCAAAAGGATGTTGTTGTCCAGCTGGCTGGCGACTCTGCCCACCGAGAACTTTGGAGCGCAATACTACAAATAGTTCTGCCCACACTCCTCATGCAGCGTACTCCAGCACATGACGTGATGTACCTAGGTGAGAGTCACCTGCTAAGGCAGGGAGGCCAACAACACAAGTGACATCTTACAAGGGGGCCCGAGTCCCAGAAGCAGATTTAACCCCTTTGCTACCGGATCAAGAGAGGTCCTCCAGGGGAACTTGATGGGCTGGATGCTCCACCCACCGGCCGCGATGTGTTTGCCTTTGCCACAGCAGACACTCTGTGATGCCCAGCGTGGAGGTGGCGTATGAATACCTCACCATTTTTGTTGACTTTTACTGTTGCTATGACAAAACACCCTGACAGGGGGTAGAGAATTACTCAGCGCTGTTAAGAGCATTTTCTGCTCTTCCAGAGGACCCAAGTTTGCACCCTAGCACTCCTGCGGAGGGGGTGCCCATGAGATGAGGTGCTTTGGGAGACCAGAATAGAGTAGTATTCACTCTTGCTTCCTGAGCCATCTGTCCAGCCCCTGGGCACTAGGATTTTTTAAACAAAAGAGAAGACTAATAAACAACCTCTGGAATGGTTTGTGTTCTCTAAGTGCTAATAAGAGGGACCCATGGAGTGTGTGCAGTTCAAATATCATTTATAGCTGTTGGTGGGCAGACTTAATGAAACCCTGGCTCTTGCCACAATCCCAGCTAGGGAGCCTCAGGCAAGACGCTTCCCAGCTTCGCCTAGCTGTTATCAGACACCTGAAAAAAATGAATATTAGAAAAACCACAGGGCTGGAAGGCTGCAACTTTCAGGATCTGTGTTCAGACCCCGGCACCCATCTTCTGGTTTAACACTAGCCCAGGGAGGTGGAGACAGGAGGCTGTTAGGAGCATGCTGGCCAATGGCAGACATTGTCTCAAAGGATGTGGGCGGCCGGTGACACCTGAAGTTGTCTTCTTGCTTCCGTATATGTACAAGCACATGTGCCTACACATACTTGAATATGCACAACCACGCGCACACACACACACACACACGATTTGTGAAGTATGAGAATGTGTGCCTATGGTCTCAGCTGCTGGGGAGGCTGAGGCTTGAGAATCACTGGAGTCCAGGAGTTTGAGGTCAGCCTAAACAACACAGCTAAATTCTGTCTCAATCAAAAATAACCCCCTACCCAAGCACCCTTGGGTGAAGACTGGATACATCCAGGCAGCGGTCAGGTGCACTGTAGGCACTGATGTAGTCCAACTGTTCCTCTACCACAGGTCTGGCATCGGGGCCAGAGCATGTGGTCCTCTTTGGACCAGTGCACGTTTTGCTGAAGAGGTTCTAGGTAACTCAGGAAGGAGCCGAATAATTCTATAACATAGTGGAGGCTTGTGAGGCCCCATGTCACAGACATACAGCTATCTCCACTCTTACAGAGCAGTTTCAATGTCTCCGTGCCTCCCTCATAAGCTCCTTGTCTCTGGCACTGGTTCTTTCTGACTCACCACCCCCAGACCAATCTTGGTCTACCCTACTCCAAAGCCAGTCTTTTCTGAGATCAGAAAACCTTCTTTACCCCAGTACCTCTTAGACATGGGTAAACTACAACTGCCTGATGCAAACAGGGCCTGATGGCCCACCCTCTACCTTTTCCCAGCTTAGGCAGAGATACGTGACTCTAACTCTGCTTAATAGGATATAAGGAGAATTCCCTGGGGACTTCTGGGAAAGAGTCCATAACTCTAGGAAGAGATGGGTCCTTTTGACCATTGGATATATGTAGACATTTGTCCGAAGTGGCGGTTGCCATTCCAAGACCACAAGACAGGCACGGAGACCATAGTGGAGGTTGATAGAAAGCACATGGGTCCCCGACGTCATCAGTAAGCTGGGCACATAGCCGACCCTGATACGGCTCATCTACGTCTGAAAGCCTTGCTCAGAGAAAGGGCAAAGTCCAGCACGGATGCTTTGGGGCTGTGCTTTCTTCTCCTCGAGCAAGCCTTCCAGGGGGAAAATTCTCGATGGTTCCATTTCCAGCTGCGCAGAATGTAGTAATAAATATTTTAAAAATCCCCGGCACGGGCTTCTTCCCACCTTTGACCACTTATGTTCCTGGATGAAAGACACATACAGCCTTTATATTTTCATATGCCTTAAGCACCACAATAGCTGGGCAGCTGCCTACCCTCCGTGCTGTTAGAATCTACTTTCCTATCCGTAACCCAAGTTATTACTTACTATGTTTCATCTGGGCTGCTCTTAGCTCTAATTGACTGGCCAACATGGCCTCGTTTTTATAGCTCAGCTAACTCATGGTGGTTTTTATAGCTCAGCTAATTCATGGTGGTCTTCCTTTCTTCTTTCCTGCACATTCTTATTCTATCCAATTGCTGTTTCTCTTTCTCTCCTCTCCCTGTGGTCTCCTCCTTCTCCCTCCAGTGTCCCCCACCCTCCAGTGCCCCCCACCCTCCAGTGTCCCCCTTCCCTTCCACTGCCCAATCACAGGCTCTAGCCTTTATTAACCAGTTAAAATGGGGCAAGGGTTCACATGACAACACCTGAATACATGATGGACTGTTTGGGGGTGGGTGGGTGGGGCAACTTGAGGAAGTTCCCCCACTTGAGGAAGCAGGATTAACATCAGAATAGGAACAGCATCAGGCCAAGCCATTACATAGAAACAGCAAGTACTGACCCCTGAGCTGAGCCAGGTAGGATCCCATGAGTGGCTATCACATGTGATTGGTCTCACAACCAAGGCTTGCTCAGTGAGCCCTGTACTTTCCAATTATACCCAGTTCTGGGGCGTTGAGGGTACACTTTCATTCCCAGAGGAGCAGAGCACACTTAGATCTTGGGGACAGGCTCTCTGGGTGCCTACCACAGCCTCTTCATGTCCCTCGAAGGAAGGTCCCACCCCCTCACATCAGCCCTGGGAATGGGAGGGTTTAGAAGTTTTAAATGTCACTTAGGAGTCATAGATGAATCATGCGTAAAGCTTGGATTCTATCCCCAACACTGCAGAACCTGGGTGAAGTAGTGCATGCCTGCCATCCCAGCATTTCAGAGGTAGAGGCAGGAAGATCAAAAGTTCAAGGTCAGCCTTGGCTATTAGGAGTTTGAAGTCAGCCTTGGGCTAGAGAGTCTGACTCAAAACCCAACCAACAAAACCCCAAAATGTCAGTTAGGGCTCACGTTATTTGAAAAGACACCAGAAAGTTAAGTCTCCCTGGGAAAGATACATTCCATCACATTTAGTTACTAGAAAATTTGTCAGCAAGGCAAGCGCCAAGACACCCAGTATTCTAGTTTAGCTTCTTTTGCTGTGATTATATTTCAACAAGTAACTTAGAAGAGAAAGGCTTTATTTTAGCTCACGGTTGTCCATCAGATGGGGAATTTAAGGTCTAGGGAATGGTGCCGCCCATGGGGGACTGAATTTTCTCTCATCAGTTAACACAATCAAGATAATCCCACATAAACATACTCACAGGCCAGTCTGATCCAGACAGTTTCACATTGAGACTCTCTTCCCAGACATCTAAGTTGTGTCAAGTTGGCAACTAAGATGAACCCTCACCCCACGCTAGGATACCATCACGCCATGTTGTGTTACGTTCCAGTAGCTAGCTTATGTTTCTGCTCTGGCTCCAAAGAAGTATTCTTCCAGAGTGAATGGCTTCATCCCGTTCACAGCGTGTCCTGTACCCATAGTCCCACAATGCCTCACCTGATTCTCAGTGACACCAGTTAAAAGAATGAACAAAAACTCAGAAAGCAGAGGACTATGGTTCTCTCCCATCACAAACCTCAGAGGCTCAGCCCTAATGTCACTAGCTGGCATAAATGGCTGGTGGGACTTAAGTGTCATCCAAGCCCAGCTGGTGTTGGAAGCCATACAGCCGCTCTTCTGGGGCATATATCCGTTCTTCCAAGCATGTAGACCACCAACTACCTTAAATCCTGTGTGGGGTGGCGAAGGCAGATCTACTAAAGCCTTCCTCAGCTGTTGACGGTGGGATCCTTACTGTAGCTGCCTCCTGACAATGACCAGTACAGAGAGGTGGGTGCTGTCATGGTTGTTTTTATAAAGCTGGATTCTTTTCAGCCTCAGGATAATCTTTATAAATGACAGAAGCCCCTTGTGGACCCCTGCCTGGGTGGGTTTCCCCCCTCCTTTCCACTCCTCAGATGCCTCTTTGTCACAGCAAGCCTGCCCTATCTTCTCTGCTTGGCTCTTTGCAAATGAACTGAGTTACCACCGAGGCCCGCTCAGCTGGCAAATCCAGGCCCTGGTCCAAAGTGCATCAACTCAGCGTTGCCTGGCAACCCTCCCCAGTTTTCACTTCCCGTGGAGCTGTCCCAGTGTCGTTGAGACTTGAGACAGGTCTCCCACCTGCCCTGCAGGCTGTACCACGCAACTCCATCTCTGCCGTGGAGCCAGAAGCAGCTCCCAGGGGTCTCTCAGAAACCGCTTTGAAATCCAACCCGAATCGCAAGTCTGTCTTGAGTGGCGTTCAACTTTCAGCATTCTGGGGCAGATTTGGATTTAATTAATTTCTCCTGCATTCCAAAGTCGAGTGATACTTTTTTAGGTTTTGCTGTTTCCTGGCCCGAAGCCTCACACCACACTGCTGGAAAAACTGAAGGGTTGGGGGAAAAGAATGCTTTCTCCTAAGAATTCACATAAAACGGATGGGACACTGTTACTTCAGGGGAAGTGATGGGTTTCTGAGCGTGCATGGAGACCCGCGGGCTCCTTTGGTAATCCACATGTGAGTTGGGGGACTTCTGACTCTATGATAGGGTTTTGTTATGTCATTGGTGTGACCGAGGCTGGCAATGGCCTTGCAGGATCAGTGTCCATGCACCGTTGCCTTGGTGCCACCCAGTGACCCAGTCGGTCGAGCTGAGCCTGTGGCTGCACTCTGGGATGGCGTCTGGTGTGTGCGATTGGATCAAACTGATTTGACTTTTCTTGCTGTTTTTGGCACTGGGATGGAAGGCTGGGCCCTCACACATGGTCAGCAGGCTCACTACCAGAGAGCCACACCTCCAGCCAGCTCTTTGTCTTACTTTTTTATTTTGAGTCAGGGCCTCGTTAAATTGCTCCGGCTGGCCTCGGGCTCGCTCCATAGCCGAGGCCAGTCTTTGAACTCATGACCCCTCTGCCTCAGGCTCTTGGGTAGCTGAGATGACAGGCTCGAGGCCTGGTTGAACACAATACAATTTTTAAGTCTTGTGGTACTGGAAGTCTAAGGTTGAAAAGAAGGCGGGGTTAGGAGCGACTCCGTGGATGAGAGCACTTGCCACCGAGTCTGATGTCCCCAGGTCTGTCCTGCAGATGCCACATGGCGGAAGGAGAGAACTGATTCCCGCAGCTCGTCCTCTGAGCACCACACTTGTGTTGTGGTAGGTGTGCGCTCTACCCCCCAAATAAGTGTAATATTTTTAAGAAAAGGGCTGGGTTGCAGCTCAGCAGTACAGGACTTGCCCAGCAGATATAAAGCCCTGGGTTCTAGCCCTATTGTCAAAATAAACTCTACCATACCCCCCCCCCAATCAAGCTAAAAATGCAGCTCTCTCGCTCTCTCTTCCACCTTTCCTCTCTCCCCTTCTTTCTCATTTCCTTTTCCTCTCCCTCCTTCCCCCCACTTTCTGTCTCTCTCGTTGCTTAGTAGCTGTGTGACCTCGAGCCCATACTTAACTCTCTCTGATCTGCAAAGGTGGGAGAAGAGTGGAGATGACCTGTCTCACCAGCTAGTGTGGGATAGTTTTCCCTTCTCTCTGCATATTAGCAAAACAAATGGGAGCTCTCACGTCCCTCTGCTTTGGGGACTGGGTCCTGCCTGCCACCCTCCACAGGAAAGAACAGGTAGATCCATTAGCAGGATGGCCAGGTGGAAGGTTTTGGGACTCCCAGGGCTTGCAGAAACTTGGAGAGGGCTGGGGACCAGGATATAGCTCAGTGACGGTGAGTCTGACCATGAATAAACAAGTAATCCCAAACAGAGGAGATAGCTCAGTGGGTAAGGGTTCTTTCCATTATGCTTAATGGCCTGATTTCAGTTCTTTGGGCCTACATGGTAGAAGGAGAGAATTGACCTCTGAAGGTTGTTCTCTGACCTTTAGTGAAGTCACACACACACACACACAGACACACACATGCACGCACGCACACGAACGCATAATCAACTGATCATATGTCTTACCATTGTTCAGAGGTAGCACAGATAAGTCCCAGCTCATCTGTGCCTCTCCATCCCCACACGACAATGACCCTGGCTTGTGGTTGCAGTGACTGAGAGGAAGCTGGGGCTTTCTGGGGATGTCAAGTTGGAAGAAAGGAAGGGCCAAGTCAGGAATAGCTGTGGACTGCTACCCTCTGGGGCCTGTAGATTCTCTGCTCTAACTCTCTGGCATCGGGAGTACTTGAGACTGTTTCAAATTATCTGTGAATAAATTTCCCTTTGGATTGTCAGGCAGCAGAAGTGGAAGAAGTCTCTAGAGCCAGCTCAGCCCTCCAAGAAAATGGCTGCCAGAAGCTGGGGACTTGGCTCTGGGCTTCATGTTCACAGCCAAGACCTCTGCTTCGCCATCTGAAATGAGGGTCTAATAGCAGCCAGGTTGGCCAGGAGGGACCTAAACAGCATCTCCCACACATACTCTAGTCCCAAACAGACATCTCTTCCTCATCGGAAGAACCCTAAAAATGACCCCTCTAACATGGTATGCCACATCCTGCAGCGAGGAGAGGGAGGCTCCTCCCCCCCTGGGCAAAAACACATTTTTGAAAAAGATTTACCACAGGAAACGGAGGTAAATGCAGAAGGCTGTCTTGTGTTCATGGTAAACCTCAGAGAAATATGATCTTAAAATGAGACAGAAATTAGTCGTGGAGGCTTCGAACGAAGGCGAGAAAATGAGTGGACAGAGGGGAAGCGTGCTACAGCACAAACGATCTTGGGAGCTTAGAAAGGCCTTTAGGAGATGAAGACAGAGGCCCAAAGGGAAACCAGCATCTAAGATACAGGAAACAGACCAGAGCTGGGGGAACTCAAATTGTGAGGCAGGTTGTGGGAGGATCCTATTGTGTGTTGGCCCAGACTCAAACATCTGCTCAGGCATACTCAAAGGCTGTTCGTGGCTTTGTCTTCCTCGGGGTTTGAGACACCGGCTCCATCTTGGCCTCTCTGAGGTCAATCTCAGCAAATGTAGTGATTGGTCTTGGTTGTCACCTTGTCATAAGACTGGTGACCCAGCCTTCTGAGAGGGGGCATTTTCAGAGGAGACTGACAGAGGGAGAAAAGATGTCCTCAATACTTTCACAGGCTAGTGCCTGGGTAAAGAAGGAGTCAGAGGACAGCAGTGTATGCATGTCCAAGCCACTCTTTGAAGCATCCATGCATCTAAGGCTGCAGCCATTGTTGGCTGACCTTAGACTCTAGTTTCCTGGGCATTTTAAGGTAGACTTGGTAGCAGTGACCTTCCAGGGAACTTCAGGCCTTCAGTGCCGGACTGAGACTATGTGGACTGAGCAACTACTGGTACCTCAGTCTTTCTAGTCACATCGACAGTCCAGGGCAGAGAGAGAAATGTGTGCATATAACCAGCTTTCTATGCCCTTACATGGTCCGAGAGCCAAACCTAGGGAATGGTGCCGCCTATAGAGGGCTGAGTTTTCTTATGTTGATGGTTAAAGCTAATCATCACAGTGCCCTCTCTCTCTCTCTCTCTCTCTCTCTCTCTCTCTCTCTCTCTCTCATGTAAATACTTTCTATTAGCTCTATTCCTCTAGAGAACCCTGTCTACTTCAGTAGAGACATCCAGCCACAGTGGCTCTTTGGGGCTCAGTCATGGGATGCCCAGCAACACTAAAGGGCTCTGTGGAAGACCGTGTGTCAGTCTTCTTTGCTAGAAAGAGGGGCAGAAGGGAGGAAGGGCTCTTCTTTCCTAGTGGGCATTATCTTACCTGCACTGTTGCCTGTAACCACACCCTCTCCACATGACAGAGAAGAAAGAGGGAAGGACCAGCCTGGGGGAGAGCGGCCATGTTGTTGACTCAGCCAGTCTGGCTTCTGCCTGTCTCTGAGTTTGTCATCATGAAAGATTAGACTTGTTTTTGTTTTGTTTTTCCATTTCCACGAGTGCATGTGGTACGCATGTGTATGTGTGTGTATGTTTTACATGTGTGCGGGCTCAAAATTGTAGGCACATGTATGTGTGTGTGCCCATGGACTTGACGCAGATATGAGTTGTGCCGAACCTGAGTCTTGCTGTTTGTGTGTCTGTCCCTGTGAGTGTGCCTGCCATCTGCTACCTGCACATGAAGTTCTTGCAGCCCTCACAACTGTCTGACACACACAGAGCTATGGAGACCTGGAGCCTCCTAGAGTACACGTCTTTAGGACATGATGTCTCACAGGGCAATCAATCTCCTTTCTGCCCCAAGCTTTGAACAAGTACCCCTTTCACCAGCATCTGGCATGATGGTTTCTTTAGGACTTGTGCTCTCCACTATGGACTGTGCTGATTAAAATGGCCTCAGGCAGGATGTGTATATGTTTAGGGACTCTGTAAGTAGGAGCCTTGCAGCCCGTGGCTATGAGCACCGAGTGAACATGTCATTCAGATGTAGGGAGGCTGAACAGAGACACATATCAAAGCTGCCTGGGCAGACTGTGCATCCCAGCTCTAAAATGCTCAGGACCATAACTCAGACTTTTGAATGCTTAATTTACTCATCGTATTTACAATAAGATGGCTTAGAGACATAAGAGTCATTGCTGTGTTTTCTAGAACATTCTTACTCCCTGAAGGTATTTACTTACTCAACTGTTTAATAACTGTACAAAGCGGGGTTCCATGATGTGGAATTTTCCATTTGAGGTGTTATGTTAGTGTTCAGAAAGGTGTGGATTTCCGCAAGATGTGGTGGTGCTCACCTGGAATCTCAGCATTTGGGAAACAGAAGCAGGAGGATCAAGAGAGGTGAAGGCCATCCTGGACTACATAGCAAGTTTGGGCCAGCCTAGACTATGTAGCAAGTTTAGGCCAGCCTGGACTACACAATGAGACTGCTTTGAAAGAAAGAAAGAAAGAAAGAAAGAAAGAAAGAAAGAAAGAAAGAAAGAAAGAAAGAAAGAAAAGAACAACAACAACAAAAAGTTTGGAACATTTAGGTTTTGAATTTTGTGACCAGAGATGTTCAAGTCAAATATGTTAATTATTTTTATTGTACATGTGCGGTCAGAGGACAGCTTATGGAAGTTGGCTCACTCTTACTGGTTCCCCTACCTATATTTGATCAGGTGACAAGAACATGGTGACCTGAAACTGTAGTTTAGGGGGAAAAGTCTTACCAAGGCCATGTTAGGTCCTGAGTTCAGTCCCTCTCCCTGCAAAAGTGAGCAACCTGGGAAACAGGGCCTATGCCCTGGGTGGTGGGTACCCATGGTGACTGGGGCATTGCTGACCAGTCAGCCAGAGTGGATGCCCTGAGAGTCAATTCTGCGGCTTCTCCTTTGCTCTGACTTTCTGCCCAGAGCCCAGTTTGGGATCGCAGGCATGTTAGGTCCATGTAGTCAGGCCACCGAGTACATGTTAGGTCCCCATTGTCTGGTCACTGTAAAGTTCTGTGCCCAATGGGTACCCAGGTCTCCAAGCCAAAGCTGTCAGAGTCCAGAAGAATAATGTGTTGGCTGGTGTATAGAAGAGATTGGAGTATTCCCTGGCTGAGTTCTGTAGGTTTTCCTGGGGTATCATGCATTGTCCCACTCCAAGACTACATGATGTATTATTCCCCCTGGACTGCTAGGCCCATGAAGCTGAGGTACTTCCTTTTGGTGGAGATACATGCCTGAATCAGCCGTTCCATTCCCTTCTCCCTGCCCTGACCAGCTCTTCCTCCCCTTACCCGACCCTAGCCTCGTATACCTACCTCCAGCCTCCTCTCTGGCCCTAGTCTCTTTCATTCGGGGGACATTAGTGGTGCCGTGGGTCTTATCATTCTCAGTTTGGCTGACTGGGGAGTATGGGGGACAGCAGCTTGGGGCCTAGGTCCCAAGAGAGCCCAGAGTGGTTGTGCCAACCTTCATGGCTGACCTGGGTTCCCTCTGGATAATATGAGACCCGGAGGTGACCTCAGAGGAATGATGCTTGTCTGCCCAGACACAACCAAATCCTCCTTGGAGGACAGACTGTGGGATAGAAGATGTGGAGCATGCCAGCATGGGTACCTAGAAAACAGTGAAGCACCCCAAAGGGCTGCTGTATTTGTCCCTGGTATCAAAGTGGTTGGAAGCAGACCACAGATTGGTGAGAGCTGGGGCCACCGGCTACAACCTCATTTCTGCTTTTCTTTGGGTTTGAAGTTTTCCATAGAAAATGTCTTTTTTTCAATACATGCATTTATGGACACATTTTAAAGATTTGATTTTAATTTAATTTTTAATTGTGTGTATCTTTGTCTGTCTGTGGTAGTTATGTGCACATGTGAGTGCAGTTCCCTGTGGAGACCAGCAGAGGGCATCAGATCCCCCCTGGTGCTGAAGTCACAAGTAGCTGTGAGCGGCCTGGGTGTTGGGAACTGAACTCCGATCCCCTGGAAAAGCAGCCTCTTTTACCTGCTGAGCCATCTCTCCAGCCCTGGAAAATTACATCATAAAATAGTTATAACAACAGAACAACAGCAATGAAAAGAGTGCTTTTAGGAGGCCAGTGAGCTGCCTCAGTGGGTGGGGCTTTGCTGGCAGGATTGACAATTTGAGTTCCATTCCTGGGAGCTGCATGGTAGAAGAGAGAGACGACTTCTGTGAATTTTCTCCCTTCGGCATATGTGCTGTGGGACACACATGAGCACGCTTGTATACACACACACACATACACACGCACGCACACACACACACTAAACAAGTGTAATTTAGAAACCAATTTAAAAGATGCATTTAGAAGAAAATACTTTCTTCAAAAAGTGTAGTTTCTTACGTGAAGAAATCAGCTCTTTAGGTTTTCAAAGGAAATAGCAAGCACAGAGAACCTTTCAAATCCCCAGCCTGGCACTGAGTAGGGCTGTTTGCTTGAGACCAGTGCAAGGGTGCCAGGACCCTGACCCTAAGCGTTTCTTACTAAACATGTCCAAGGCCTTTGATCAAGGAGTCTTGATAACCTTGAAGAGATGGCAGCCTGCTTGCTTGGTGAGTAGAGTTATCTCCTCCATTTTGCAGATGGAACACTGAGGCCCAAGGGGAGTCTGTCCCCGAGAAAGGCATGGCCTTAGGCCTGTGACAGTTGAAGGGGTGGCTCCAGGACTCGGCTATCTCCTGGGCCTCTCTCTCAATTGGTGATCGCCTGTGTTTGGCTTTGGCACAGAGAATCCTTTGGAGAACAGACATAGGGGTTTCTCTCTCCGCCATCAGCTCTCTTCTCTTGAAAGCAGCAAGATTCTCTGAAGCTTTGACATGTTCCTGCACTGTCAGGGATGGAGCTGCAGACACATATCTCAGAGGGTGCTGGCGTGCTGGGCTTGTGTGCAAGGAACTACCCATTAACATGGTTCACCGGGGACCAAGTGGGAACTCAGAATTGCGCTGATCCTACCTGCCGTCTCCTGCCCCTCTGCACGATACATATCCAATAAACACCATTTGATTCCTCTCCTGGCACCTAGCTGAGCCCTATGTACAACAGGCTTTCCTTAAATATTTACTGAAGGAACAAATCAGGCTGCAGCGCCTGAAGGAGCAGGAAGAATCCCGTTGGAGAGCCTCGGACACCACCGAGGAAATGCACTGCACAAATCTGTGGCCATCTGTCAGGCGCTGTGAAGGACCAGAAAAAAAAAAAAAAGCCATCAGCTTTCCTAAAATAGCAGCAGGATTTCCGGCTGGGCAGGGCCGGCGCCGACTATAGCTGAAAAATGGGACCAGCGGGCTATCCTGCACTGGGAACTGGAGATGGGTCTGCCAGGAGCCCAGATACCATCCGTGTGGCTAGGTGACAGCTTCTAGAGGGTCAAGGAGAGGACAGGGGAGAGATGAGAGGATCCTCTGTCCAGATGCTGTAGGCGGGAGGAGACCATGACACTCCTCTCCCAAGCCTTTCACCACATCTGTTAGTCCCTGTCCTGTGCGTCACTGGGAGACATGCTCTGGTGGCTAAGCAGCTGGGTTGGAGTCCAGGCTCCCACATAGGCCTGATATGTGACTCTGGACCCTTTATCTGCCTCAGTTTCTTTATCTGCAGCATGGGGCTAAGAAGAGCATTTTCTAGAGAGGGCTGTGAGGATAGTGGCGGCAGCTGAGAAAGATTAAAAAAAAAAAAAAAACGTCAGGTGCAATGGCACACATTTGCCATCCCAGCACTTGGGAGGTTGAGGCAGGAGGATTGCCATGAGTTCCAGGCTGGTCCTTTGAGATCTCATCTCATAAACAGAAGCAGTACTAATTTGATGGCGTGATAGGTATAGACACTTAGCACACAAAGCCTGATGACTGGAATTTGATTCCCAGGGACCACGCATGGTAGAGGGAGAGAATTGACGCCTATGGAGTGGATGGGTCTCAACTTTCCTTTAACATAGTTCCTCATATGGTGATGGTGATCTCCAAACCTAAAAGTATTTTCGCTGCTTCTTCATAACTATAATTGCTACTGTTATGAATCATAGCATAAATATCCGATGTGCAGGATATCCGCTATGCAAACCCCATGAAAGAGTCCTTTGACCCTCCCTCAAAGGGGTCTCAACCCACAAGTTGAGAACCGCTAATTTACATAATGTCTGTTTGCCAAGTGTGGGCTGCTTTTTTTTAATATATATATATACTGTAGCTGTCTTCAGACACACCAGAAGAGGGCATCCGATCCCATTACAGATGGTTGTGAGCCACCATGTGGTTGCTGGGAATTGAACTCAGAACCTCTGGAAGAGTAGACAGGGCTCTTAACCGCTGAGCCATCTCTCCAGCCCATGTGGGCTACTTTTATACTCACACCCAAATAATGTGTGTTCCTTATCCCGCCCAGTGGCCCTGTATCCGCCAGCATCCGTTGTTGCCTGGGATGCAGCCATCCACACATACCCCGCTTACCTGCAGTCAGGGTCTGCTAACCACCCATTATCTGGGAGTATGCATGCAGTATACCCCATATCCATGTGGGATTCATTCCATGACCCCTAGGAGATGGAAGGCAGCTAACACAGAACCCTGTAAGTGCTATGTCTCATGGCGTACCCTACCGTGTGTCACACACACCAGAGTTGTCCCCTCATCCCTCTCATACCTTGACACCTCTGGAGCATTGTTCTTAATGTGTTTATAAATGAAACTGGGTCCATCACAACACCCCAACAATCAGTCCATATTCAGGGGTGATTCTGGGCTGGGAAGTCTGAGATAGCTTCACTTTTGGGTCTGACAGTGACCACTGCTGCCTGGGGTTCCTGCATGGTTTGGCTTCTAACCTCAAGGTCTTTGTTAGGCCTTCATTGCTGTGACAAATGCCAGTGCCAGACTATTTCAGAGAAGATTTAGTTTTGCTCATGGTCTCGGGGCTTTGAGTCCCCAGTCAGCTGGTTCCATTGCTGTGGGCCTGAAGTGGCTGCAGACAGCCTTCGAGGAATTTGGGGACCAGATCTGCTCACCTCATACTGGGTGGGAAGCAGAGAGGCCAGCAGGAAGGGACATAGACCAACATAGAGTCCCCAAGGACCTTCCCCTAGGGACATGCTCCCTCCAGCAAGGTACCGTTTCCCTGTGATTCTACCTCCTGAACTAGACCCGAGGAAGGAAGGACATAGCACCTCTCCCTAGGATCCCAGTTTCCCCAGTTAGTGTAAACCACGAGATATGACCCTAGTCCTCACATGGACCACAGTCCTTTGTGATCTGCCCCAACCTCCAATTCTGGAGCCCTCAACTGCCCCAGCCTAACCAACCAGGACTGTAAGGAGCCCATAACTCTGTCCCTGCACTGCTCGGGGCCAGTGTGACAGCAGCCAGGCTGAGCTCCCTTAGAGGGTACCCCACCCTCTCCATCAGCTTTACACTCTCCTACCTGACCTTCCCTGTTCAGCCACCCAACTCGTGACTTACGTATTTACTTATGTATTCTTCCCCACAGTAGACTGCCATGAGCTCGCTGTCAGAAACATAGACAGACACCATTGCGTGTTTTCCTTGATGTCATAACAATAAAAACACGAGCTACTTCAGTTCTGTCAGCTGCAATTTACTGAATAGTCTCAATCTCCCTTGAGAGACGGCTGAGGCAAACCTAGGTTCTTTTACTCTGATCATAACAGAGTGGGTATTAGCTCTCAGATCATATTGTACACCACATAGTCAATCAATAAATCCATTCACCCACCCACCCATCTATCCATCCATCCATCCATCTTCTTTCTACCTATACCTGTCTGTCTGTCTATCTATCTATTCTATCTATCTATCTGTCTGTTTATCTATCTATCTATCTATCTATCTATCTATCTATCTATCTATCTGTGTAGGTTATAGAATGCAAAGAGTTAGCGAAGCCACAGCAGAATTCATGAGGTTTCAAAGTCACATGAAAGGCAGATGCCCAAGTCTTACACAGTACAAGGAGTCCATGCGAGAATAAGAGAAGGAACTGGCCTGGTGTCTGCAGGAAGTGCCTGCACAGAGTCAAGACGCAGGGTATAGGTTGAGCTGAGTCCCATGATCAAGTTGAGATGAAGGACCATGGTGGATATAGCATCAATGAGTCCCCACAGATAACGGGGCAGACGGATGGATGGATGGATGGATGGATGGATGGATGGATGGATGTCAGTTAACTTAGGCAGAGCTGAGTGTAATCCCCTGAGATGGTCAGTTCTCCACCTGCAGGACCAAACACTAGGTGATCAGAGGACACGTACCAGGGTAGTCACTATCACAGTGTTTGGTACCCTCCTCTTTGTGTGGTCCAGTTGAGGGGGTTGAACCCCCATCCTCCATCTGGATGTCTGATAAGTTCTCAGGCTTAGACTTACTGCTACGATTTTAATTACCCATATGTCCATACGGCCCCCAATTTACTTTGATCATTTTAGAGGGCAGGACCCTTTCTGCTTTCAGAATCCATCACTTAGTCTGTGAGTCGTGGGTGGTGCTGGACAGTTGACGCTTTCATGAGTCTACCGAGGAAGAGAGTCCGTCTCTGACCTCAGAGTGGACTCAAACTCTGCTTGTGAGATGGAATCCAGCCTGAAAGCCACTGAGTGTTATACAGCTTGGACTGAAGAAAAGGCACAGCCCGACTTCCAACAATGCCCCTCCCTTCCTGGCTGCTGAGCTCCGGGCTCTCCCAGCAGTCCTTGAGGCTCTCGGATACCTGCCTGGCTTCCAGGGCTGCAGACAACAGCCCCTTCATGTTGTTCCTGAGCAAACACAGCCAACCTGGCTTGCTCAGCCCCACAGAGGTGAGAGAGCTTTCTGTTTGCTGCTCCCAGTGGGCAACTGGTTGGGAAAGAGCACAAAGGACCTAGTGTCCGTCCCCGAATACCAGCACATGCGCAGCCTCTGCCTCTGGACTGCTTTATCAGCCGCATGCAGCTCCAGCAGCCTTGTTTTCTCAGGTGTGGGGTAAACCCACGGCCTCTATGCAAAGGAGCCGGCGGCCCAGTCTGAAAGAGCATCAACCATCAGCAGACGGAGCTTGTCATGTGAGCCCAGGGGCAGACTAGACAGGCCGACCTCCGAACACCACAAAGCGCCTTCTCTCTCCTCCATCAAAGAGCCTGGGCAAGAAGGGGCCCGGTCAAGCTTCAAGATGTCAAGAGTGAGCTGGCAGGTTATGGTGGCTCCTGCTGCCAGGCAGGGGGGCACACAGGAACAGTGGTGTGGGGATGGGCACAGGCTCTGGGACCTGGTCCACAGTGGGGAGGAGGACACTGAGCCTGCAGGCTAGGTGGGCCCAAGAGAGAGGTGAGGGGCTCTAGAGAAATGGATAGAAAGTAGACAGAATCATCCACCCTCCCTCCCACCCATCCATCCATTCATACATTTATCCATCTGTCCATCTATCCATCTAGTCATCATCCATCATCTACTTACCCATTTGTCCATCCATCCATCCATCCATCCATCCATCCATCCATCCATTCAGCTAGCCATCTATCTAACCATTCATCTGTCCACCCATCTGTTCATACATTTATCCATCTGTCTATCCATCTATCCACTTATCCGTTTGTCTGTCCATCCACCCATCCATCCATCTATCCACTTATGCATTTATCCATTGTCTGTCTGTCCATCCATCCATCTAGCCAGCCATCTATCTAACCATTCATCTGTCTACCCGTCTGTCCATCCATCCATCTAGCCATCCACCCTCCCAACCATTTCTCTGTTCGTTTACTGGTCCCTTTTTCTTTCTTCTTTCTCTCCACTCATCCATCTGTCTTTCCTTCTATCCTTCCTTCTTGCCATCTGCTCACATATCCACTGACCCTTCCTCTGTTCCCCCACTTTCCCCTTCATTTTCTCTATTTTAACCACCCATTCATTCTTACTTTCTTCCTTTTATCTGTCCATCCTTCTGTCCTTCCTTTTATTCATCCATCCATCCAGTCCATGGAACACTGTTGGGTCCCCTCTTTCCACCTGGGTGAAGGAGGGAAATCTCTCCCCAAGCCTAAGTAGCTTGAGGTGGCAAACTGTATCCAGTGCTGTCCACATGGGGTCTGCAGGTGCTTTTCAGTGACAAACACATCCAGCCCTGAGGAAGGAACCCATCTCCCATAACCTCCAGAGCCACTCAGGGCAAGTCAGCAGAGCCAGTAGGGACAACGGCATGGTGTAACCTCTAGCTCTCTGTGAGGATGTAACCTGCTTATTAGAATGATGTCATGGGCTAGCAGGGAGGTGAAACCATTGTTGAGGACAAGATGGCTTGGTGGGGACATATCTGGAAAAGGGACCTCACAGTTAGGAGAGCCTAGAAAGCTTTAAAAAATGGCAGCACTAGAAGTCTTGAAGTACAGCCAAGCGTATTCTAGAAAGGGTCGGGCAATATTCTACGTGTTGAGAGCCAAAAAGCAAGTCAGCAATGTTTTATAGGTATCTATGTATCTATCATCTATCTATCTATCTATCTATCTATCTATCTATCTATCTATCTATCTATC
>NW_021628019.1:0-3649 GCF_004785775.1 Grammomys surdaster
CAGGGGGTCCTGTCTTTTCTGAGATAGATGCAGACATCAGCCGCTTTGCCCACAAATGCTTCAGGTGCTGTTTATACGACTTCAACATTTCTTCATTTTCTCTTTTGATGTAACATTCATGCGCAGTGAAATACACAGATTTTAAGGTGAAGGAGCCTGCTGCCAAGCCTGGTGACTTAAACTCAATCTCTGGGGCTGACATGGTGGAAGCAGAGAACTGACTCTCGCAAAGTGTCCCCTGCCCTGCACACATTCGTTGTGACACGTGCGCACACATGCACATGTAGTATCCACACACGCACATACACGCACTAAATAAAATATAATTTTAAAAAGTCAAAGTCCTCGTGATCCTGCAGGACATCCCTTTAACCACCCAGTTTCCGAGTGCCATGACACTGCCTCGTGCAGCCACCAGGGGGCGCTTGTCCACCGTGTAGGATCTAAGCTCCTGCACCTCCAAAAGAAATACAGTGTTCTTGCAGGAAGTGAGTCTTAAGATTTTCCCCGCCTGGTGTTTCGTGTTCTGTAGTATTTAACAGCAGTGTTTGTTCCATTGCTCAGTGTTTACCGAATACCCACTGGGTCTCGGGCATTGTGCCACACACTGGGGGCAGCACAGAAATGGAATGCTTGCTGCCTCTGGAAGCCTCTGGTACAATAGGAGACATCCAGGTGGGTGGCAGCTGGTGTGGGTACCGTCCAAAAAGCAGTAATACCAAGAATGAGGGGAAGAATCCAGAAGTTTCTGGAACATAAATATGTCTAGGGAGGTTGAAAAATGTGAGCGGGGAGCTGAGGAATGTGAACAGCAATCCTGTGGAATGGGGCTGGCACTGGATCCCCAACCACGCCCATTTGGGAGATGACAGGGTCTACACTGGGAGTCAGACTGAAGAATGTCCGAGGATGAGCTATGAACTCTGAGGCAGTGAACAAGACATTCTCAGGAGAGGAAAGAAAGGTGGGCTTGTTCTGGAATGTTCTTGGAGTATTCTTATTTTGAAGTTTGCATTACATGTTTTTGGGAGTCATCTTGGATGCATTTCCTGTTACAGAAAAGCACCACTCTGATGCTTGTTAAAGCCCAAGAAAATCTTATAAGATTGTGATAAGGTCCAAACTCTAGTGGATCCCCTTAGGATTCTATGGAAGTGACTGGGGAGCAGAGACAGAGCATCAGTGGTTAGAAAAGGCTCACGAGGAACATCCTGGCTGGGGATGAAGGTGGACAGGGCCATCCAGCATCAAGACAGGGTAAGGGAAGGTCTCTTTCACTGGGATCTCACCAGATTCTTACCCTAGTGTTAGGGCCTCTCTTCCTGCCTCAGGCACAAATCAGATCTTCAGTAGCTGCCTTTTTCTGTTTCTTCAGGAGACAGAATCTCACTCTGTGGCTCAGACCTCCAATCCATGACCGTCCTGCCTCAACTGTGTACCATCATACCCAAGTCATAAACATTTTCTCTTACCTTTTAATGTTTATATGTCTGTGTGTATGTGTGTATGCACACCTCGGTACCCACGCGTGACTCATAAAATAAGAGGAAGTGTCAGGTGAATGACTTCAGCAAGCCTTTGTCCCCACCTTTGCTGAACAAAATGGTGTTCATCACTAAAAATAGATTTCCAGAATAAACAAAATCAGGGCATACTTTCAGCCTGTTCGTTAATAGGCTGATTTACGTAAGCCCACAGTGGCTGACAGAAGCCTGCTCTCCCTAGTCTATTAAGTTTAAGGTGAAATATTTCCTTGAAAACAACAAACAAACAAACATCTTTTCATCAGTGAAGATCAGTCCAGCCCTGGCCCTGGGTTCGAATCCAGCACCCTGGCAGAATGGATGAGAGACTCTAGTTTCTCTCACTATGGAGAAATATGGATAATAACAGTGCTATTCACAGCATGAGTCAAGCAAAAGCGTGCCAGGCCTGGGCACAGTTCCCAAGTGCAGCTCTGGTTGACATAATCTCATCCTGGGTTTGCTTATAGAAGACGAAGGGCAGCCAGTTCACTTGGCTTTGTAAATTAGAAGGGACGTCTTTACGTCTCAAGCTCTCCTGTGACGCTTTAGACCCTGTCAGTGCTACCTCCAGCAGTTAGAGACCTCCCCTCCCTCCTCTATCACCACGGACATTAGCAACAGAACAAGATGTGCGAACCTAGGAAACGCACCAAGTACCAAGCCTAAGGACCCAAGTTCGATCCTTGAGACCCGAATGGTAGAAGGAGAGAACTCTCACAAGTTGTCCTTGGTACCATAGCAAATTGCATGTGGAAGAACACTTCAAACTAGAAAACAGGCTCTCCCTCTGTCCCACAGCACACATATATGAGGCTGGGGCTGGGCACCAAGGCCCTGAGCTGCTGCCAGAAGCCGTCGGCTTTGGTTCTACGCTGCTTTCTGTCTCCTGACTCAGCAGTGCTAGCGGATCCTCCAGACTGTAGCCCTCCTCATCCTGCTGTGCTGGCTGGATGAGCACCTGGGAACCGTGCTCCCTGCATCCGCTCTGCCCTCTGTGCTGTGTGTGGTTGTGCTTCGCTCTAAGTGATCCGTCGTTGCCAGTTCTCTGCTGTATAAATGTCTGTGGATCTTACACGCAACAGTTTTTCTTAGAACTTATTTTGGTTTTTGGAGACACAGTCTTACTCCATAGCCCTGGCTGGCCTTGGACTCATAACAATGCTACCTTTCTTTATATCTTAAGTGTGGGGATTACAGGCATGCATCTGCTCCTGGATTAACTTTAAAAAAAAAAAAATGCATGGGTATTGTTCCTCATGTATGTGTGTGAGTGCCTGTTACACTCAGAGGCCACTGGAGGGCGACAGATCCCCTGAAACTGGAGTACAGGCAGTGTGAGCCACCATGTGGGCGCTGGGAATGGAACCTGGGTTCTCTGCAAGAGCAGCTAGTGCTCTTAACCTAGGTCATCTTTATAGACCATGGATACACTTTTTTCTTTTTTAAAAATATGAGTACACTGCCAGCTGTCTTCAGACACACCAGAAGAAGGCATTAGGACCCCTTACAGATGGTTGTGAGCCACCATGTGGTTTTTGGGAACTGAACTCAGGACCTCTGGAAGAGCAGTCAGTGCTTTTAATCACTGAGACATCTCTCCAGCCCCTGGATACACTTTTAATCTTGGAATTAAGTAAGCAAATTCTAAAGACACACCTAGTTGAAAACTCACTTTCGTGCCTAATATCAGTCAAAATATTCTAAATTGCATGTCGCAGAAATTCAGAACTTCATTTTAGTAAATAAGGACTTCCAGGGGATGTCTTTAATCACAGTACTTGGGAGGCAGAGTTTCATGGTAAGACCATGTCAAAAAAAAAAAAAAGAGAGAGAAAAGGAAAAGAAAGAAAGAAAGAAAGAAAAGAAAGTCTCCAGAGACTTGAATGGTTTTACAAGTGATGTGTTTATAAAAAGATAAAGAGAGAGGGGATATGTTCTATGGAGGGTAGTCAGGTAGGGGGGAAGGGGATGCCTCTGCGGGGCCCATGATGAGGCATCCCTTTGCCCTGAAGGACCAGCCACTGTATAGTATAGAATAGAGCTTATTCAGGGAATGAGGAGGGGAGCCAGAGAGAAAGAGAGAGAGAGAGAGAGAGAGAGAGAGAGAGAGAGAGAGAGAGAGA
>NW_021628020.1:0-3648 GCF_004785775.1 Grammomys surdaster
CAGGGGGTCCTGTCTTTTCTGAGATAGATGCAGACATCAGCCGCTTTCCCCACAAATGCTTCAGGTGCTGTTTATACGACTTCAACATTTCTTCATTTTCTCTTTTGATGTAACATTCATGCGCAGTGAAATACACAGATTTTAAGGTGAAGGAGCCTGCTGCCAAGCCTGGTGACTTAAACTCAATCTCTGGGGCTGACATGGTGGAAGCAGAGAACTGACTCTCGCAAAGTGTCCCCTGCCCTGCACACATTCGTTGTGACACGTGCGCACACATGCACATGTAGTATCCACACACGCACATACACGCACTAAATAAAATATAATTTTAAAAAGTCAAAGTCCTCGTGATCCTGCAGGACATCCCTTTAACCACCCAGTTTCCGAGTGCCATGACACTGCCTCGTGCAGCCACCAGGGGGCGCTTGTCCACCGTGTAGGATCTAAGCTTCTGCACCTCCAAAAGAAATACAGTGTTCTTGCAGGAAGTGAGTCTTAAGATTTTCCCCGCCTGGTGTTTCGTGTTCTGTAGTATTTAACAGCAGTGTTTGTTCCATTGCTCAGTGTTTACCGAATACCCACTGGGTCTCGGGCATTGTGCCACACACTGGGGGCAGCACAGAAATGGAATGCTTGCTGCCTCTGGAAGCCTCTGGTACAATAGGAGACATCCAGGTGGGTGGCAGCTGGTGTGGGTACCGTCCAAAAAGCAGTAATACCAAGAATGAGGGGAAGAATCCAGAAGTTTCTGGAACATAAATATGTCTAGGGAGGTTGAAAAATGTGAGCGGGGAGCTGAGGAATGTGAACAGCAATCCTGTGGAATGGGGCTGGCACTGGATCCCCAACCACGCCCATTTGGGAGATGACAGGGTCTACACTGGGAGTCAGACTGAAGAATGTCCGAGGATGAGCTATGAACTCTGAGGCAGTGAACAAGACATTCTCAGGAGAGGAAAGAAAGGTGGGCTTGTTCTGGAATGTTCTTGGAGTATTCTTATTTTGAAGTTTGCATTACATGTTTTTGGGAGTCATCTTGGATGCATTTCCTGTTACAGAAAAGCACCACTCTGATGCTTGTTAAAGCCCAAGAAAATCTTATAAGATTGTGATAAGGTCCAAACTCTAGTGGATCCCCTTAGGATTCTATGGAAGTGACTGGGGAGCAGAGACAGAGCATCAGTGGTTAGAAAAGGCTCACGAGGAACATCCTGGCTGGGGATGAAGGTGGACAGGGCCATCCAGCATCAAGACAGGGTAAGGGAAGGTCTCTTTCACTGGGATCTCACCAGATTCTTACCCTAGTGTTAGGGCCTCTCTTCCTGCCTCAGGCACAAATCAGATCTTCAGTAGCTGCCTTTTTCTGTTTCTTCAGGAGACAGAATCTCACTCTGTGGCTCAGACCTCCAATCCATGACCGTCCTGCCTCAACTGTGTACCATCATACCCAAGTCATAAACATTTTCTCTTACCTTTTAATGTTTATATGTCTGTGTGTATGTGTGTATGCACACCTCGGTACCCACGCGTGACTCATAAAATAAGAGGAAGTGTCAGGTGAATGACTTCAGCAAGCCTTTGTCCCCACCTTTGCTGAACAAAATGGTGTTCATCACTAAAAATAGATTTCCAGAATAAACAAAATCAGGGCATACTTTCAGCCTGTTCGTTAATAGGCTGATTTACGTAAGCCCACAGTGGCTGACAGAAGCCTGCTCTCCCTAGTCTATTAAGTTTAAGGTGAAATATTTCCTTGAAAACAACAAACAAACAAACATCTTTTCATCAGTGAAGATCAGTCCAGCCCTGGCCCTGGGTTCGAATCCAGCACCCTGGCAGAATGGATGAGAGACTCTAGTTTCTCTCACTATGGAGAAATATGGATAATAACAGTGCTATTCACAGCATGAGTCAAGCAAAAGCGTGCCAGGCCTGGGCACAGTTCCCAAGTGCAGCTCTGGTTGACATAATCTCATCCTGGGTTTGCTTATAGAAGACGAAGGGCAGCCAGTTCACTTGGCTTTGTAAATTAGAAGGGACGTCTTTACGTCTCAAGCTCTCCTGTGACGCTTTAGACCCTGTCAGTGCTACCTCCAGCAGTTAGAGACCTCCCCTCCCTCCTCTATCACCACGGACATTAGCAACAGAACAAGATGTGCGAACCTAGGAAACGCACCAAGTACCAAGCCTAAGGACCCAAGTTCGATCCTTGAGACCCGAATGGTAGAAGGAGAGAACTCTCACAAGTTGTCCTTGGTACCATAGCAAATTGCATGTGGAAGAACACTTCAAACTAGAAAACAGGCTCTCCCTCTGTCCCACAGCACACATATATGAGGCTGGGGCTGGGCACCAAGGCCCTGAGCTGCTGCCAGAAGCCGTCGGCTTTGGTTCTACGCTGCTTTCTGTCTCCTGACTCAGCAGTGCTAGCGGATCCTCCAGACTGTAGCCCTCCTCATCCTGCTGTGCTGGCTGGATGAGCACCTGGGAACCGTGCTCCCTGCATCCGCTCTGCCCTCTGTGCTGTGTGTGGTTGTGCTTCGCTCTAAGTGATCCGTCGTTGCCAGTTCTCTGCTGTATAAATGTCTGTGGATCTTACACGCAACAGTTTTTCTTAGAACTTATTTTGGTTTTTGGAGACACAGTCTTACTCCATAGCCCTGGCTGGCCTTGGACTCATAACAATGCTACCTTTCTTTATATCTTAAGTGTGGGGATTACAGGCATGCATCTGCTCCTGGATTAACTTTAAAAAAAAAAAATGCATGGGTACTGTTCCTCATGTATGTGTGTGAGTGCCTGTTACACTCAGAGGCCACTGGAGGGCGACAGATCCCCTGAAACTGGAGTACAGGCAGTGTGAGCCACCATGTGGGCGCTGGGAATGGAACCTGGGTTCTCTGCAAGAGCAGCTAGTGCTCTTAACCTAGGTCATCTTTATAGACCATGGATACACTTTTTTCTTTTTTAAAAATATGAGTACACTGCCAGCTGTCTTCAGACACACCAGAAGAAGGCATTAGGACCCCTTACAGATGGTTGTGAGCCACCATGTGGTTTTTGGGAACTGAACTCAGGACCTCTGGAAGAGCAGTCAGTGCTTTTAATCACTGAGACATCTCTCCAGCCCCTGGATACACTTTTAATCTTGGAATTAAGTAAGCAAATTCTAAAGACACACCTAGTTGAAAACTCACTTTCGTGCCTAATATCAGTCAAAATATTCTAAATTGCATGTCGCAGAAATTCAGAACTTCATTTTAGTAAATAAGGACTTCCAGGGGATGTCTTTAATCACAGTACTTGGGAGGCAGAGTTTCATGGTAAGACCATGTCAAAAAAAAAAAAAAGAGAGAGAAAAGGAAAAGAAAGAAAGAAAGAAAGAAAAGAAAGTCTCCAGAGACTTGAATGGTTTTACAAGTGATGTGTTTATAAAAAGATAAAGAGAGAGGGGATATGTTCTATGGAGGGTAGTCAGGTAGGGGGGAAGGGGATGCCTCTGCGGGGCCCATGATGAGGCATCCCTTTGCCCTGAAGGACCAGCCACTGTATAGTATAGAATAGAGCTTATTCAGGGAATGAGGAGGGGAGCCAGAGAGAAAGAGAGAGAGAGAGAGAGAGAGAGAGAGAGAGAGAGAGAGAGAGAGA
>NW_021628021.1:0-5014 GCF_004785775.1 Grammomys surdaster
TGGGACATATACACACTCACACACACAAACACACACAAACACACACAAACACATAGACAACACACACACAGAGATGCACATACACCTGAATACACTGGAACACACATACTCACACACACATAGGCACACACACAAACACAGACACACAGAGACACACACACAGATACATGAACACATGGACACATAGAAAGACACACACAGAGACAGACACATACCACAGACATGAACACCTGAATACACACACACACACACACACAGACACACACACTCAGATACACATCCACAGGCATGCATGCACACTTGAATACACTGGAAAATAGACACATACAAACACACATGCACATACATGCACACACACACACACACAGAGAGAGAGAAACCAAACAGAGAAATAAAACCGAAACAGGGTGACATCAGAACCAGGAAACCGGCCCAGAGGAAAGGGTGTATTGTGCCTCCACCTGTCACCGGGCCCTCCCCTTTTCTGTCGGTTGAGAGCATCTGCAGCTTTCTAACCTGCTTGGAGATTTAGGGCCCAGTGTTTATATTCTGAGAAGGGAGCTTTCTCTCCGTGTCTTCATTGTGAATCCTGCCTTCTTGTGTGTGTGGGTAGGATGGTAAGCTGAGACCCTCACAACCACCCTGTTTGGTCATTTTCATTTACTGAGACAGAGGCTGGAATGCAGAGATCCAGGCCCAGATTTAGCAAGCAAGCCATTTACACTGAGTGCTCCCATGAACTTCCTCCCAGGCCACACAGGGCCTTCCACCGAGCAGGGGCCTCCTACTGGCTGTCTCCACTCAAATCGGCCTTTTGGGAGAAACATGGTTAAGTGCGGCTGGCTTGTCAGGATCGGGGAAGATGACAGACTATACACAAGGGTTTATGTACAACTTTTGGGGTCGGGGTGGGGGGGGGCAGAGCCAGCAGGAGCCGCCCCTGATGTTGCAGACCGGGAGATGGATGAATCCCCTCCACAGCCGGGGAGAAGCAGGTGGCACAGCGAGTCCCCAGAGACATCTCGTGAGTGGAAGTTCAGTTTCGGGAGCTCTTGTCTCCCACTGTGGCCTCTGCCTTGGGGTGGAATATAGGGAATTAGTCAGAGGATCCACGGGAGACCTGAAAAGGAGCTCTGTCAGCTCTGGGCTCCGTTTGCTTAGAGCAGTTAAAATAACATTCGTGGGGATGGTAACGACCTCGGAGATGGTGATGATGGTGATGACTGTGATGATGGTGATGGTGATGATGATGATGATGGAGATGGTGATGATGATGACAATGAGGACAAAAACGATGTCGATGGTGGAACTGATGTTGATGGGGTGGTGATGCTGACGGTGACGATGGCATTAATGATGGTGATGGTGACCAGAGTGATGGTGGTGGCTCTCCTGTCACTGCCAGCATCTTACCAGAGATAAGGGAGAGAACAACATATCGTCCTCCCACATGGGACTGGGGAAGCTCCTGACCCAACAGGCCATGAAGAGGAAGGACCAGAATATCAGAATTTGAACTTTCCAGACTACTGCTGAGGGGTGAATGGACTTGAGGGTTTCCTTTTCCTCCCACACAGAATGTATGTAAGAAGGGAGGACCGGGCTGCTGGGGAGGACTGTGCTTAGCAGCCTGAAGATGACTTGGGCTTGAGGCAGCCTTGCCTAAGGCTGGCCTTTGTGAAGAGTGTAGATTTTCGAGAGCACCCTTATTAGGGTGAGGAATGGCAAGGAACTCTGAGAGCTCATGGGTTCTGCGTGCAGCTCATGGGAGCACGGCGCCCCAGCAGATTGCCTGCCAGGGTGGTGCTGTGGCAAATCCATGCTTCTTGACACTTTGAACCCATGTAGAAGAGAATCAGGTAGCCGCTAATGTGTCTGCTGCACCTGGGAACCAGAGCATCTCTCGAATAAATGTTGGGAATGAAGAACACACAGTATCGGGCCCGAGCTGCACAGGCTGGAGGTCAGGGTAACACGGGGTAGGGGAGGCTTGGGGAGAGGAGCAGTCAGCTTCTGCATTGTTTAGGGTCCATAGGCAGGAAATTTCAGGGTCAGTACAGCTGGAGGTTTGTTGGTGGATGACTGACTTGCCTTGGGTCTCTGTATCAGGGTGCATTCTGGGAGCTTTTGTTGGTGTCCAGCCTGCAACGAAATTGCTTGCTTCCCTCAGCTCCCCGATTCAAGCTCCAGCCTTGTGATTCCATTGAGGGTGGCGGCCCTGGGGAGATGGCTCAATCAGTAAGAGTACTTGTTACACATTGAGGACCTGAGTTCAAATCCCCAGCACCCATGTTAAAAGCTGAGTGTGCCCATAAGGTCCGCGCCACGGGAGATGAGGGCAGGAGGTGAGGGCAGGAGAATGGTTGGGTCTTGCTGGCTAACAGCCTGGCTTCAAGTTCAATTAGAGACCCTGTCTCAAGGGAGTAAGGCAGAGAGTGATAGAGGGACACACAGTATCCTCCTCTTGTCCCCACACACATACTTGCAGACAGTCACACCTGAGAGTCTGACTCATAGCTGTCCACCCTGGCCACCGGCAGCCTTGCGTAGCTGTAGGGTAGCTGCTATGGGTCATAGGTATGAAATGCATACAGGCTTCAGACTCAGGGAATACCAAGGCTGTTGACAACCCCGTTAATAACTTGTCTTGTTGATTCTCTGGTGAGTCAGCAGGATTTTGATAGGCTGGCCCCAGACACCAATTTCTGAAATGAGCCTGGCTCTGTCGAGATGGTTCAGTATTTAAAAGTGTTTGTTTGCCACGCAAGCCTGAAGACCCGAGTTTATTCCCGTAACCCATGGGGGAAAGAGAGACTCAGCTCCGCTTAACTGTCCCCTGACCTCAGTGCATGTGCCTATACCCCCCATACACATACAGAATAATAAATAAATTCGAAATAATCTAATCTCATCTCTTCTAACTCTTTAAATTCTGACTACTTAGCAGGTTTACACAATGACATTGGGCTCACGTTCTTGTTCTCCCCGGCACCACACCAGACCTAAATGTGTCACCAAATCAGTGTGACCTCGGAGAGTTCCTTTGTCCCATCTGGGTGTCTTTCTCCTTATTTACTAAACCAAGTAAAGTCCAACGTCTGCTCAGGGCCACTTGGGGTTTAGTGCCTAGAAGGATACTGACGAGCCTCAATAGGCCATGCTAACAGAAGGGGCTATGTCCCGTTAGTTGACTAGTTAGGAACCGTTTTGGGATTCAGGCTGGGCAGAGGCACCCGGGTTTCTCGGCTCCAGTCTCTGTTGCAGTAGCTGTGAGGAACACACTTACCCGAGGCCCCTCCCACTTTACGTCAGTCACTATCCTCGCCGTAACCATCTTTAGGTGAAACAAGACTAATGCTTCCAGAAGGCTCCTCGTGCCTCACGCTCCCATGGTGGGGACCCATAATTCCCTGCAGCACCAGGAAGGTTGCATTTCTGCCACATATCACCAACACCACAGTCCTTTCCTGAAGTGGAAACTTAAGGGTTCTTTGGGAAGTTGGTTGGATGGTATTTTGCTGGAGCAAACACGTGAAGGAACGTTTTGTTAAAGTGGACACAGGTGTGAAAGGCTAAGGCAGACTCGTGAAGGAATGTTCGGCTGAAGCAGACACAGGAGGAGAGGATGTTCTGCTAAAACAAGCTTGTGAAAGGACACGTGAGGAAGGATTCTTGGCTAACACACACATGTATTGGTCTGCCTTACATAGCGTAATTGAGCTGCATGGGTCAGGACTCCATAGAGAGAAAAACCCGCACCAAAAAACTTCTGGGGGTGTGCTGCAGTTTCTTGCTGCTTCTGTGGACTCTGGCTGATTGGATACACATGCTGAGGCAAGGCGCACAGAGGACGCGTGATGTTTGGGGGGATAAATAAGACTCAATGGAGTGACGGGGACAGAGCTTGGCTTGCTGGCACAGCTAGCTGAGCAAGGCTTGTGGGTCTCACATCTTCGCTCATCTTCGCTTTCCTGAGAGAGAGAGGCACAGCCGAGAACTCCTGGTGTTCCTGTTGCTCCCTCCTGCTGACTTGAGCTGAGGCTGAGGCCTGGCTGTCTCTGCTAGGTTGTGTCACCACTGTTGCTAACCCGACTCTACCGAACTGACTGCTGGTGTATCCGTGAAGTGTTTACGAGTGGATCGAGCTGCGGCTGCTAACCTGTGAACTGAACAGCCAATTCCCTGACAACACAGATGAAAGTCGCTCCAAAGAACCTTTCTAAACAGGTCCACTTCCCCTACATCCTTTCTTTTCACTACCTCTGGTGGGTAGTGGGCTACAAGGGAGGTGAAAGCATTTAAGAGCTTAAATTAAAAGTAAGGTTTGAAAAAAAAATGAAAGTTACACTTTCCTCATGCCGGTGCTTCCAGAGTCGGGCGTTTGAGGCTCTTTCTGCTGGGCTCAGAGCTGGTCAGTCACTGAATGTTTCTCAGCCAGGCCCAGATATCAGTGAGGTCAAGCTGGGGACTTGGAGTCCTGTGAAGGGCTATCCCCAGGAATGCTGTTGAATCATGTCCCTGATCTCATATGTCTGGTAGTCCTGGGAAGGTCTGCTGAAAAGCCAGAACGGTTCCCACCCCTACAACTTCAGCTCTGCCCAGAAGGGTAGACAACCTCCAGACAGGAAGCTCAGGCCTCATGGAAATGCCTTTGGCTTAAGTCCCATTGGGAAAGCTCTCAGTGGCCTTTTGGGGAGCAAAGGTACCCATGGACAGTTGGAAGTGTCTCCTTCCAGGACTGTGTCTGTTGGCCGTGAGCTACAAGTCATTGTGGAATAGTCAGCCTGTCCTTGCTTGGTGCCACCATCATGGCAAAGTACGTTACAGGTGAGGTCAGAGTGAAACGCCACTGTGCCTAGTGGCTCACACTTTTAATCCCAACAGAAGGCAGAGGCAGAGAGGCAGAGAGGCAGAGAGGCAGAGAGGCAGAGAGGCAGAGAGGCAGAGAGGCAGAGAGAGAGGCAGAAAGGCAGGAGAGGCAGGAGAGGCAGGAGAGGCAGGAGAGGCAGGAGAG
>NW_021628022.1:0-9284 GCF_004785775.1 Grammomys surdaster
CTCTCTCTCTCTCTCTCTCTCTCTCTCTCTCTCTCTCTCTCTCTCTCAGCACAGGATACAATCATTACAGAAGCATCAGGCAGGGAGCGGGCAAGCCCAGCACACAGAACACAGGTCTCCCAGTCTCTTATCACAGACAGGAGCAGGACACCATCTTCCTCCCTAGAAACGCCTGTGCTTTTTCTAGAATCAAGGACTTTTATTGGAATATATTAGACTTTTTTTTTTAATTTAACAACTACTTTGTGTGTGGCGAGAGGAGAGGGGCACCTATGTGGAGGTCAGGGTCCAACTTGCAGAAGGAAGTTCTTCCTTCCATCCTGCCAGCTCCAGGGAATCAAACTCAAGGGCTCAGACTTGGTAGGAGGGGTCTTTACCAGCTGAGCCATCTTGTTTGCTCATATTAGCCCTGTGTGTGTGTGGGGGGGGTGTCTGTGGATGTGTGTGTGTCTGTATGTCTGTGTATCTGTGTGTGTCTGTCTGTGTCTGTGTGTGCACATGTGCTCAGGTGCATGCATGCGTATGTGTGTACATGCCCACGGAGGCCAGAGGTTAACCTCAGATGTCTTTTCTAAAGCACCATCCATTTCATTTTCTGAGACAGAGACTCTTTTTGACCTGAGACAGTTAGGAAGGCTGGGTGGCCTCTGGGCACCTGGGGTCTGTTTATACGATGCTGGAAGCATGCACACACATGCGCACACATGCACGCACGCACGCACGCATGCAAACCACTGTGCCCCTCCACTTTTACTTGGGTTCTGGGAACAGCATCCCCTTCTGAGGTGTGTTGTCAGGGGGTGGGGGTGCCAGGGCATGGGAATGTGAAAGAAAGTACTCTCAGCACCCAGACCTGAATGATGGCGTGCTTCCCCCAGGATCCGTGTGCATTTTCCCCTTCAGATTTGCCACAGGTGGTATGAACACAGCGTGCTGCGTGCGTACCGTAGAAATGGGACTGACTGGTTTTATTTTGTTCTCAGGGACCAGGGAAATCAGTGGACGCAGAAAAGGAGACTGATAGAGAGAGGGGTGTCCTGTACTTTTCTATTGTTATGATAAGACACCATGACCCAGGCAACTTATAAAACAGTGGTTCTCAACCTTCCTAATGCTGTGACCCTTTAATACAGTTCCTCATGTTGTGGTGACCATCCCCCAACCATGAAATTGTTTCCATTGCTTCTTCATAACTGTGATTTTTCTACTGTTATGAATCATAACGTAAATATCTGATATGCAGGGTAGCTGATATGTGACCTCTGTGAAAGAATTGTTCAATCCCCAAAGGGGTTATACAGTTTTCAAGATGGCTTCAGTGGGTAAAACCTTTAAGCTCTGTCCTCCTCCCCACTGTCTAACTACCAGGCCACTGTTATTAAAAAAAAAAAAGGCATTTAATTGGGGGCTTGCTTACAGTTTCATATGGTTAGTTGATAACCATCATGGCAGGAAAGTGTAGCAGCAGGCAGGTAGGTATGGTGTTGGAGCAGTAGCCGAGAGCTCACGTCTGATCCACAAGATGGAGAGGAAGAGAGGGAGGGGAAAAGACAGAGACACTGAGAAAGACACACAGAGAGACACAGAGACAGAGACTGGGCCTGGACCACAGGCTTTGGAAATCTCAAAGCCCACCCCAAATGACACACCTCTGCCAACAAGGCCACACCTCTTAATCCTTCCTAAACAGTTCCACCAACTGGAGACCTACCTGTTCCAGCCTTCCAACATATGAGCCTATGAGAGCTGGTCCCATTCAAACCACCGGCCAGGAGAGTCTAAATCTCCTGTATCACATTAGTTACACTTCTTGTTACTGTGACAAAATACCTACAAAGTCAACTGAAGGGAAGAAGGGCTTTCAGCCGAGGGTACGGTCTGTCATGGCAGGGGAGGCACAGCGTCAGGAGCATGAGACAGCTGGTCAAAGTGTGTCCATAGTCAGGAATAACGAGATGAATGCTGGTGCCCCTCTCGTTCTTCTTTCTGTTCAGTCCAGGACCCCAGCCCACGGTTTGGTGCCACCCACATTTAGGCTAGGTCTTCCTCCTCAGTTAACCCAATCTAGAAATTCCCTCACATACATCCTGGAGCTTTGTCTCCTAAGTGAGTCTAGATCTTGTCGAGATGATAGACTATATTAATCATCCTGTGTGTTAATCCCAGTACTTGGGAGGCAGAGGCAGGAGGATCGCTGTGAGTTCCAGGACAGCCAGGACTGCCTACTGAGACTCAAAAACATTAACCATCAAGGGCATCAAGAAATACATCCGAGCCGGGCGGTGGTGGCCCACGCCTTTAATCCCAGCACTTGGGGGGCAGAGGCAGGCAGATTTCTGAGTTCCAGAGTTCGAGGCTAGCCTGGTCTACAGAGTGAGTTCCAGGACAGCCAGGGCTACACAGAGAAACCCTGTCTCGAAAAACCAAAAAAAAAAAAAAGAAAAAAAAAGAAATACATCTGATCAGGAAGTTGGGTTGTGAGCCTCAGGTCTACTTTTGACTTTGTCCATAACTCTGACTATTGGTCAGTCTCTTTGAAACGCCCTTCATCTGTGACGCAGGAGAGGGGGAGAAATCTGTGGTGGTGGCCCTGGGAGGAAGGAGAAGGGGGTGGCCTGGTAGTTAGACAGTGGGGAGGAGGACAGAGCTGAAAGATTTTACCCACTGAAGCCATCTTGAGAACTGTATAAGGAACAATTTCAATCATGAAGATCATTGAGCCCTGTGGTCTCCCAGCCGTACCTAATAGTTGTCTTGCTGTGTTTGCTTTGAGACCTATCTAGAGCCTGGCCATCTGTGTGTGTACTATTAGTCCAGCCATTTGAAAGCATTGTGCCATCAGTCAATTCCCTTCATGCCTAAATAATACTGCTTCTGCTTCTTCTTCCTCTTCCTCCTCCTCCTCCTCCTCCTCCTCCTCCTCCTCTTCTTCTTCTTCTTCTTCTTCCTCTTCTTCCTTTTCCTCCTCCTCTTTCTCTTCCTCCTCCTTTCCCTCCTCTTTCTCCTCTTCTTCCTCCTCCTCTTCCTCCTCTTTCTCCTCTTCTTCCTCCTGCTCCTCCCCCTCCTTTGTCTTCTTTGACTTATTGATTTTTAGTTTTAGACATACAAATGTTTGTCTGAATGTATGTACCTGAACAACATGCATGGCGGTGCCCTTGGAGGTGTGGAGGCAGTATGTGGGAATCAATCCAGGGTCCTCTGTAAGTTCAGTCAGTACTCTTAAGCATTGAGCTATCTCTCCGGCTCTTGGTGCTTCTGTTTGTTTTTTTGTTTGTTTTTGTTTTAAATTAAAAATGTACTAGTTTATATGTACAGGTGGTTTGCCTGTCTGTATGTGTGTGCATCAATTAGATGCCTGGTACCCAAGAAGGCTAGAAGAGGGCATCAGATCTCCTGGAACTGGAATTACAGATAGTTCTGAGCCACCATGGAGGTACTGGGAATTGAACCTGGGTCCTATTCAAGAACCATCTGAGCTATGCCTCCTGTCCCAGCCCTAGACACTTCTTAAACACACAGCTCACTGAATAATGGCTTTCCCCCACAAACCCACACATTCAGTCGTGCATCTCTAAGCCCTTCCTTCTTCCTCATCTTTTTCTCTTCCTCTTTCTCCTCCTCCTCTTCATCAGAACCCAGGAGCTTTCTTTCCCTTGATTCTGGCCGTTCTGTTTCTTTTGGTCCGTCTCTTCTTCTTGCAGGACACAGACTTCAGGCATGTGTGTGGCCCACGGAGCTTGACCTGGGCCTTGGGTGTCTTTCCTTGCTGTCCTGCTTGGTTTTCTGAGACAAGGTCTCTCACTGGGACTCGAAGCTTGCAGATTCAGCTAGCCTGGCTGGCCAGTGGGCACCAGAGATCCACCTGTTTCATCTCTCCAGTGCTGGGATTATAAGGCCACCGTGTGTAGGAGGAGCTAAGGTGGGAGGAGTAAGGAGAGGAAGAGGAGAAGGAAGAGGAGGAGCTAGGGGAGAGAGAGAGGGGAACATGGAAGCGGATATGTGTGTGTGTCTCTAGCAGCCAAAGGTAGTTGCTATATCTAGGTTGGGTATTGAGTTACACCTCTGATTGTGTGGGCATCTTGATTTTGAGCATTATCGAACATATAAAGCCTTTGATTAATATTTAAGCATTAGAGTCTCATTTTCTTACTGGGCCCGCATGGATGGCAAGATGGTCTGGGCAATGCCCAGCCTTGCAGAGACAGCATGGAAAATTGACAGAGCCATCTCCCACACTGCCGTCTTGTGGGTGGCAGGGCCAGTGTCTCTGTCCGCCTGAGCAGGCGACTGGAGCTGAGCAGCAGCAGTGTGCCCCCACTGCTCCTGGTCGCAGGCCTAGGCTAGTCGGGAACATGGCGGCTGATTAAGAAAAGCCAGATTGAATGCCGCCAATTTAAATATCTCCCGCAACAACTATGCCTGAGTCTTGTGTTGGTTTGTAGGAGATACAGTTTCTCAGTGTAGCCCTGGGTGTCCTGAAACTCTCTAGGTAGACCAGGCTGGCCGCAAACTTAGAGATTCACCTGCCTTTGTCTCCCGCCCAACCCCCCAGTCCTGAGATCATAGGCATTTGCCACTATGTCTGGCTTCGTGTCTGGCTCTTTACACGGGGGCTGAAGTGCAACCTCGGGTCCCCATGCTTGCACAGTGGGCACATGGCTGTCTGAGCCACCTCCCCTGTGTGATGCTGCCTTTTTTTTTTTTTTAAAGGATCATTTCAGTCATCTTTATACTAGATAACCATAGTCTCTTGGCAGCCTATGAGGTATTTTGAAGCATAGCCCTGGGTACTTAATAAGGACAGGTCATGGGTGTGAGCGGAAACTGTACCTCACAATGTGAAACAATGTAGCTTTCACATTGTTCGCTGACAACTAGGAAAGTTTCAGAGAAATGGGGACAGGGAGGGGGCAGGGAGGCAGGGGGCTCTCCTTGAATTCACTAGTTAGTTCAGTGTAGGTTCTGTGCTTCGAGGTTCTGGGGCCACAGTATATGCCATCTCTTGTCCAAGATAGCAGAAGACAAGTCCTGGATGTGGTCTCCATCCTGAGGACCACCCGTAACCATCCCGAAGAATGTAAGAGATTTTAGAGAGATCCCTGTGCCTTGGAGTTATACAGCAGGTTGTAGGCATTATCCACAGGGTGGAGGGCAGAGGAGCTTAGACCATCATTACCACCACACCACCCCTGCCAACGCCAGTCACAGAGCTGAGGAAGAAAGGGAGGCTGCTGAGTTCCCTCGCTTTCATCCCCTGGAACAAACAGGAACGCAGCTCCCCCCCTCCCCATCCTCTGCTTCCCTTTGGCCCCAGGCTTTGCAAGTTCAGCTTTTGAATTCTTTTCTTAAGCCAATTCAGACATTCCAGCCGGCTTGGAAAGGGCTTTGGGAGGGGAGCCTGACCATCCCAGGGCTTGGCAGGTATCAGAAACATTCCAGCGTTGCTTGCTGGGAACCTCAAAGTCGGCATCACATATGCTGAAGAAAAACTTGAACCTCGAAGTCAGGGAAGCCAGGTGGGCTGACCATCTGTAGTCCAGCACAGGAAGGGGTGAGGCGGGAGGATCAAGGCCAGCCTGGGCTATGTATGATATTGTGAATTCCAGGGCATCCTCAAAAACATAGTGAGACCTCAAGGAAAGAAAGACCAAGAGGTCGGGGAGATGGCTCGATTGGTAATGTGACTACCATACAAGCATGAAAAACGGAGTCCCCAGAACCCACACATCTGTAATCCCAGCAGTGGGGAAGACCAAGGCAGAGGAGTCCCGGGAGCTCACTGGCCACAAAGAAATGAAGGGGAAGAGCGTTGCATCTTGGGACTGCAGCACATCGCCCTATGGAATGGACGCATAGTTGGGCGTGGAGCCACACTGGTAGAATACCAGTGTAGTAATTGTAAGGTCCTGGTCTTATCCTTAACCGAACAAATTAGGCATGTTTCTGTATCCCTGTAATCCCAGTAGGTAGAAGCAGGGGGATTAGAAACTCAAGGTCAGTTTTGCTACCTGGGTATGGGGCTAGCCTGAGCTACCTAAGACCTTTCTCAAGAAAATGAAGAGAAGGTAGAAGAGAAGAAGGAAAGAAAGAAAGAAAGAAAGAAAGAAAGAAAGAAAGAAAGAAAGAAAGAAAGGAGGGAGGGAAGAAAGGGGGAAGGAAGGAAAGGGGAGGGGGAGGGAGGGAAAATGGGCTAGGCTACCTCTCCTGCCCTCTACAGGGGATTCCACCTTACCCGTGCTCTGCAGACTTTATTGCATTGAGAGAACAAGGGTGGGCGCAGCAGGACTGTCTCCACCGACACACTCTTGTGTCCCCTCCTCTGCACTTGGGGGGGGCATCAGCCTTGGCATTGTCACTAGTGGCATTTCGGGAACTCTGGTCACCCCTAAGCTGTCAACTCATCTTGTTGGGGATGCGCTTCCACCGTCAGTGGCTCTGAGCAGACGCCTTCCACACTTGCTCTGTCTGGCTCCCAGGGATTGTTGAGACAAACCTGAACACCCACGGCCTCCACTGCCCCGGGGGAATTGTGGTCTGGGCAGTCCCTCCTGCCTCCTGCTTAAATCTCTGCTGCTTTTATTTCTCTTCTTTTCCTAATCTTTGTCTTAAATTCTTGTATTGGTGAGAAACTGAGGGGATGGGCAGGAGGAGGAGGGCATCCTGGTGATGCCTCAGACCCTGCAGGCATCTTTCCATCCATGCCTACCTGTATACCCACTCACTATTTGGTTCTGCTTAGATTCACCCAGGGGCTGAGTCAAAGAGTCTGTTTATCTGCTTCTTTGACTTCCCGAAGCTAATCACCCAGTGCCCCCCACAACTCTCCTGTAGCCTCATGGTTTCTCTCGGTACAGCTCCCTTTTGACCTTTGGCCTCTGGATGTGACTCTCAGCCCCTCCCTGACTCTTCAGGGTACCACTGTGCAGATTCCCTGGTCATCAGTATGCTCAACTCGGTTTTATAAACAAGCCAGCAGCTTTCAGCCCTGCATTTCAAGCCAGGGTCACAGTTGGAAGCATCTTCCTGGGAAATTCAGAGCTGTCAAAGGCACTTTAGTTTTTTTGTTTTTTGTTTGTTTTGTTTTGTTTTGTTTTTTAAATTGGTTAATTCACACTTTGCCTTGTGGGTACTATCTGAACTTCAGTCTGGCTCCTGCTACCTTCTTTTGTTCCACATTTGTCAGGGAAAGATACACATGTCCTTAAGATTAAATCTCTTATTTGTTTGTTTCAACAAGAACTGGAGCTTTCAACATACATTTTCCACCGCTCCAAAGCCCTGGTTCGTTTAAGTCCGACAAAACTAGTTTCTATGGAGAACGTACAGGTGGCAGGGTGAGAGGCTCATCAGGGTCAGGGCAGCTGGTGACAGGACGATCAATGGCTAGATGACAAAGGACTAACCTGGTGGCACTGGACCATGTGGATGGGAACCTGGGGACCCCAGCTTGAGCGGGGACATCCTCTCCCAGCACGTGACCCCATATATGCACCCTGAGCTGTGCCCCACCTTGGGAGTTGCCAGGTAGAATTTACATGCAATGAGACCAGCAAGATGGCTCAGTGGGTAAAAGTGCTTGCTGCTAAGCCTGAGGACCTGAGTTCAAATGCTGGAACCGGCATGGTAGTAGGAAAAAGAACCAAACACATGAACCGTGACTTACACGTAACCCTCACACAAAATAATCAAATGTGATTTTAAACCAAACATTTACAAGTAATGAAGCTTGTCCTTCCCGCCACTACCCCTTCCTCCCTCTCAGTATACACACCGGGAAGCCAAAGGTCAAATTTGAGTGGCATTCCTCAGGTGCCTAGCAAGCTCCAGGGGTCTGATGTCTCTACCTCCCCTGGTTTCCCTGTTTTTGATCTTTTGGTTTCTCTGAGACAAGGTTTCACTTTGTAGCCTTGTCCTGGAACTCACTCTGTAGACCAGGCTGGCCTCACCACCCAAGTGCTGAGATCAAAGGTGTGCACCAATCACCACATGGCTCCCTTATTTTTTTTTTTTTCTGTTTTGTTTTCTTTAGTGGTGGTGGTGGTTTTCAATGTGGGCTCTGGGGATCCAAACTCATGCGTGGCAAGCCTGTTCTGGAGTGAGCCATCTCTCTGGGTCCCTGCTGGCTATTTTCAATCATCCCTCATATACAGCAGGCTCCCAAACTGGGTGGGTGTCTTCAGGGGCATTTTTTTTCCAGTGGTGTGAGCCTAGAATGAATAAGAAAAAGACATCTTCAAACAGTTACTAGGGATAGCTTTGACTTCAGCCCTGCTGGGAGTGTCATGTAGCCAGGATTAAAGATACAGTGAAGGAATGCACGTGTCACTGGACCAAACACCTGGTCCCCAGCGCTGCCATGGAGTGGCTCTCCCTGGTGTCTTCTGTCCTCCCTCCTCTCTCTCCCCTCCCCCTCCCTCTCAGCTAAAGTTCTTTCTCCTCGAGGACTGTATTGATCTTTATTTTTGTGTGTACTTTGTGTCCAAGTACAGGATGTGCATGCAGTGACTTCAGAGGCCAAAAGAGGGCGCCAGATTCCCTGGAAATGGAGTTATGGGAGGTTCCAATCTGCTCTGTGGCTGCTGGGAGCTAAATTTGGTCCTTTACAAGAGCAATAAGTGCTCTTAACCACGGAGCTTTCTCTTCTGACCCAGGAAACACTTCTTTAAAATCTTACAATAAGCCAGGTGGTGGTGGCACACACCTTTAATCCCAGCACTTGGGAGGCAGAGGCAGGTGGATTTCTGAGTTCGAGGCCAGCCTGGTCTACAGAGTGAGTTCCAGGACAGCCAGGACTATACAGAGAAACCCTGTCTTGAAAAACAAAACAAAACAAAAACAAAAACAAAAACTTACAATGATTGTAGATGTGACAGGAAACTCTCAAAAAAAAAATGTATGGAATCTCACCCTTTTGCTTGGGATTTCCCCTGCAGCTAAATCCTAAGCAAACACGGAGCCCAGGGGCCAGGAGAGGGTTCAAGGTTGGTGCACTGCTTGCTACTCAAGGCTGGATCAGTGAGCTCCAGGTTCAACAAGGAACCCTGTTTCAGAACCTAAGAGGAAGGAAGAGTGGTTGAGGACATGCACACCACAGACATGCACACACACCTGAACACACTGGAACACACACACTCACACACACAAACACAGACACACAGTCAGACACATACCCACAGACATGTCCGCACACCTGAATACACATACACTCACACACACAGACACACACAGAGACACATGCAGATACATGCACATATGCACGCATACAAAGACACACATACACAGTC
>NW_021628023.1:0-1164 GCF_004785775.1 Grammomys surdaster
GGCAGGAGAGGCAGGAGAGGCAGGAGAGGCAGGAGAGGCAGGAGAGGGAGGAGAGGCAGAGAGGCTGAGAGGCAGAGGCAGATGGATCTCAGTGAGTTCTGAGCCAAATGTAGACTCTGGTCTACAGAGAGAGTTTGAGGACAACCAGGGTTACATAGAGAGGCTCTGTTCTACCCTGATCCTCTGCCAAAGAAAAAGTTAAATGTATACCTTAAAACCATTAAACCACACTATTTCACAAATCTTGAGGTTCTCAGATGGGGGGGCACATCTGACTTGAGACAGCGAAGGATATTGGTAAAAAAGGGAAAGAAAGCCACAGGTGGGTAGGGTCTTCCTCCCTGATCTTGGATGGCACAGTGCCAACACATCATCCCAGTCTATGCAGTTACTGGGCCAAGACCAAGCAGTACAAGGTGTTGGCCCCCTCCAAAGAGCAAGGGTATTCCCATGAACACCACCACCACAGTGTCAGGACGCGCAAATGACAAAATGCCACCAGACACAAGCACCACGAGTCCATAAGACACATCAGAGAGATGCCCGATTTCCCAAGAAGAGAAGAGTGAATTCATAGGCTAAACAGAGATGACTCGGTGGGTAAAGTGCTAGCTCTGTGAACTTGAAGGCCCGAGTCCAGATTCCCCAGCACCTGTGTAAGAAGCCAGACACAGTGCTGTGTGCCTGGAACCCCAGCCCAGGGGACAGAGACAGGTGGATCCCTGGGGCTTGTGCACAGCTAATCTAGCTGAAGCAGCCAGCTCCCACCCAGTGAGAGAGAGACTCTGCCTCAGACAGTAAGGTGAGGAGGTGATAGTCACGACACCTCAAGCCACTGTCTGTCCCTTGTGTGCATGTACAAGCATGTTCACAGAGAAAACTATAGAAACCAGCCATGGATTGGGGTTGGATCTTGGTATCATAGAAGTTGTCTGACATGCCTGAGGCCTAGATTTGATTCCAGCAACACACACACACACACACACCGTGGAACAAGTTTCACTCTCCTGATCTGTAGAGATAAAAGCTGCTGGCCCAGACTCCTTCACACAGGTTCGGCTCAGAGACAGAGCCACAGCCAGGCATGCCAAGAATCTCATTTTTTTGAGACAGGATCTCAAAACAAATAATCCTTAAAATCTCCTTAACTTTGATTTCACTCTT